>NC_058131.1:489676729-489958610 GCF_016433145.1 Gracilinanus agilis
AGAGAGAGAGAGAGAGAGAGAGAGAGAGAAAGACAGAGAGACAGGTGATGGGAGGGAAAGGGAGAGAGAGAATATATGTGTATGTATGTGTGGGTGGTGGTGTTGGGATATGTTATGATGCTCTTTGAATGACAAACAGGATTTTATATTTGATCCTGGAGGTAGGAGTCCATGGGGTTTACTTGAGTGGTAATATATATAGGTAAGGTGTGGGACATGGCTGGATCTGGGTTTTAGGAAGATCATTTTGACAGACAAATGGAGGATGGGCTGGAGTGGGGAAAGACTTGTGGCAGACCAACCAGCAGGCTATTGCAGTAGTACAGGCATAAGGAAATAAGGACCCAAAGCACAGTCATGGCAAATTAGAAGAGAGAAAGGAGAGTATGCCAGAGATTTACAAAGGTAAAATTGACAGTCTTGGACAACAGATGGGATATGGGTGGTGAAAGAGAGTCAGAAGTTGAGGATGACAATTAGGTTCTAAGCATGAGGGACTGGAAGGATATAGGTGTCTTTGACAGAAATAGGAAAATTTGGAGGAAAGATAAGAGGGGAAGAAAGATAATGAGTTCAGTTTTGGACATGTTGACTTTAAGAAGTCCATAGGACAGCCAGTTCAAGATGCATAAAGTCCTTTATAAAGTAAACCACCACATAAATATAACTGTGTAAGTAATAGTCTAGTAGGTATGAATCTGGGAGGTAGACAAAAGCTAGAAAATCCAGACATCCTAAATGCTAATGTCTGTTTATTAAAGTCTGTGTGTCCTCTGGCAAGTAACTTTCTCTCTCTGTGTGCGTTGATTTCTTCAGTTATAAATCAGGGACCCAGTGATGAAGGATGACCAATAACAAAAGACTGTAGAGTACTTTGCCAGAAATAAAGTACATTATTATTATCAATAAGTATCAGCACCATCTGCCATCTGTAATCTCAATTACATTTTAGAACTTTAGTTTCCTATCCTTCCCAACCCACACAGCCCACTGAAAAAAATAAAAGAAATCAGAAAAGGAATGAGCCACAGGGGAAAGAAGTTAGGCAAATTCTTTGCTAAACAATAATGTTCTCATTTGTTACCCTGAGTTTTTGTTTGCCAAAGAAAGAGATGCTTGATAACAAAGAAGTATAGTCTGACTCCAAATCACTATGACACTCCTATGAGTACATGACATGTTTGTTATTACTCCTCTATGGTACAGGAATTGTGGTTGATCATTGCACTAATCAGAGTTCTTAATTATCTCAAAGTTTTTAGTCTTTACAATACTCTCATCGCTATATAAATCATTCTCATTGTTTTGCTCATTTCACTCTGTAGCATACCATATAGATTTTTCAAGTTTTCTTTGATACCATCAATTTTATCATTTCTTATTGCACAATAATATTCCATTACATTCACAAACATAATTTGTTTAGCCATTCTCCAATTGACGAGAATCTTTTTGAGCAAAGTTGCTGTCCAGAAATAGAGTATATTTTATTGAGGATTTGAACATAGAGATTTTTTAATTGGGGAATATTTATTGAATGTTGAATAAGAACATTATTTTATTCATCAAACAAACTGAAGAAACTAGAACTTAACTAAACTTAATTTTAAAAAGTAACACAAACTTTATTTTTAATATACATACTTTATAAAGGCTTCCCTTTTAATCAATTCCATTCTCTTGCCCTAAATACCAAACAACTTTTTTAGTCATATCTTCTTGGCTAAAAAAGCATTATTTCAAATGGATCCTGCTCCCCTAGCCCAATATTTTGCCATAAAGGGCTGGAGGTAGCATTTAAGAACTGGTGACCAAAAGACCTTTTAGAATTTAAAATTGAATTTTTAAAAAATTATTTGCTTGGTTCTCAGACAAAGTAATAAAAGCTCTCTATAGTGATGCAAAAAATGCTCTAAATCACTATTAATTAGAGAAATGCAAATTAAAACAACTCTGAGGAATCACCCCACACCTACCAGATTGACTATTATGACAGAAAAGGAAAATGACAAAACTTAGAGGGGATATGGGAAAGCTAGGATATGAATGCTTTGTTGGAGAAGTTGTGAACTGATTCAGTCATTTAGAAGAGCAATTTGAACCCCTGCCCAAAGAGCTACAAAACAGTATATACCCTTTGACTCAGCAATACCATCAGTAGGTTTGTACTCCAAAAAGATAGAGAAAAAGGGTGGTGGTGGGAGGAACCTATATGTCCAAAAATATTTAAAGCAGCTCTTTTTTGTGGGGGTAGGGCAAAGATTTGGAAAAGTGAAGGAATACTCATTGACTGGGAAATGGCTAAGGTAATAATATATGATTGTAATGGAATATTATTGTGTTGTAAGAAATGACAAACAGGAGGAGCTCAGAAAAATCTGGAAAGACTTACACAAATTGAAGCAGAATGAAATTAGCAGAACCAGGACAACATTGTAGTGACAGGAGTACTTTACAATGAACAACTATGAATAATAGCTATTCTCAGAAATACAATAATACATAATGATCCCAAAGGACTCATGCCATCTACTTCCAGAGAAAAAAGAATTGAATCTAAATCTAGACCAAAGCAAATTTTTTTTCACTTTCTTAATTTTTTTCTAGTTGCATTTCCTTCCACAAAAGGATTAATCTGGAAAAATGTTTTACATGACTGAACATGTAAAATCTATGTGAGATTGCTTACCATCTCAAGAGGGGTGGGGATTGGGGAGAGGGAGGGAAGGAGAGAATCTGAGATTCAATATTCTTTGAAAAATATTGGAAACTTTTTTCATGTAATTGGGGGGAATTTTTTAAAAATTTAAATTTTTTGTATTAGGGCTGAATATCAGGGGCTGATCCAGGCGGGGAAAGTGACCAAAGTAATCAAAATATGACAAGAAGGAAGGAGAGTTTGGAGAGGAAGGCCTAGGTGACTTTTCCTTGACTGGGCTAAAGCAAGTTAGAGTACTTGGGAAAAAGTAAAGACCGCCTGGGAGCCAGAAGGAGGAGGGCAGACAGCCCACCTGACTAAGACAGGAACAGTGTTTCAACAAGAATTACCACTGGTGTGGAAAAGGCAGCACCTCAGAGAGCATCTGGAAGAGGGCCATGCCCTGAAAACTAGGCAACCAAGCCAGTGGATTATGCTTCCTTCTTCCTCTTGCTTCAGAGCCAAGGGGAAAAACCAGGAAGCAAGTAGAGGAAGGAAGCAGGTATAGAGAAGTGGCAGCAACTAGGTTTTCTCAATTACGCCATACCCAATGAGCTCCAGATCCCAGGTGGCCCTATTGTTGTGAGTGGGATGCTGGTACATTAGGATATTCTTGGATACATTCAGCAAATATATGTGTGCCTATGATGGGGATGAGAATAAACGTTTTATGGGAATTTGGGTTCTAATTCTATCTATTGAGAAATATGTCTACTGAAATAATCCCCCTTTCCATAAATTCTTCTATCTAATCTAATAAATCAATGATTATTTATTAAGTGCTTCCTAAGTTCCAGGATAGGCAGATGTTTTCATCTCCATGCAAGGGTACCCTGGCCAGCTCTAGGGAAAAAATGGCTTTCCTGTCTTCAAGCAATTAATCAAATGTTTCTCTGTGCCAGGTACTAAGTAGTGGAGATACAAAGGAAAAAATATGGTCCTTGTCAGCAAGGAACTCACTTTCTTATCTTTCATGTAGATGCTTAATTGTAGAATTGAATCTCATTGCCCTAACTACTAACTATAAATCAGTCACCTGAGGTTTCTATGTTTAGGATGACAGGGAACTAAGAATGAGCATGGAGAGGTAACCACACGATTAGAGGAAAATCATTGCTTCACCTAGGATTGGGAAAAATGTAGTTGTCAATGGTTGGTCACATTTTTCTCTTTACTTATGAGAAACTATAAAAAGTTTGGTTTTCAGCCTCATCTATGGCTTTTATCAGCTAAACAATACTTCCTTCCTTCCCCACTATACTCCACCTCACTGATGTCACATAGTTTTAACATTGGTGCAGAAGAAAAATACTGCCCTTCAGTATGAGCTATCAAGTCTATTCCCCACTGCCTTTTAGTTTTTCTTAGATGGCATTCTATGCAGAAACACCCTAGGAATTTGAACAGGCAAGAGGTGGTTACAATGAACATTAAAGGGTAATGGTGTCTAGAACATAAATATGTAAAAAGAGCAGTCAGTAGATAGGAGTATAATAAGGAGAAGGTATAAAAAACATCTGAGATATAGCTGTGTGACCCTGGGCAAGTCATTTAACACCAAATGCCTAGCCTTTACTACTGTTCTGCCTTAGAACCTCTACTTAGTACCAATTTTATGACAAAAGGTAAAAGTTTTTTTTAAGAAGGGAGCTTAGAATGATTGCATGTCTCTCCTCATGCTATTTTAGCCATCAGTTGATAGCTGACTCCATCTCCATAGCATTCAAGGGTCTAGCATTTGAGTGACCAAAAGGAAGATTCTACATTCCTTAGTAAGGGACTTAACATAATCTCTGGTTGCATAAAGCCTACTTAGAATACAGTAGCAGATCTTTCTGGATATTAAACAAGGCATATGTGTGCAGTTTGGTCTGTATTGGGGCAAGGTGATCAAAGGAACACCTTGATCATCTTCTTACATATCTGAGCACCGGCATGCTTTTGAGCCCCAGTTGGGGGATGAAGCAATCCAGTTTCAAGTTCTAGGATTCCTTGGCTTGTCCCTAGATTCTGAGCTGGAAAGCTTCCCATACTGCTCCAGACCTTTTCTGTCTAGACCTCTTACCTGGTGCCTATAGGCTTCTAGCTCTCTCTTTGTATGGACCAGGGCTAAATGTACTTTGGATTCCTTGATCATTTCTCTGTTAGGGGCTCTTTTTTAAATCTTTGCTAAAGTAGTTATGAGAAAGCTTGCCTATATTGCTTCTATTGACCGCAGTCTGGAGGAGCAGACCACCAAGAAGTTTAACATTCTAATGAAAAAAACAAAACAAAACAAAACAAACCACACATAGGACAGTGGCCATGAAGGAGAGGAACTTTGGTCTCGAGATAGTTATAAGGATGATAAGAGAAAACACAAGGGAGTAGACTGATACACCCCTTTCTGGAACAATGGCAGAAAAGGTAGATTGGTCAAAGTGTGAGAATGAAGAATAAAAGATGGATGGCCTAAGTGCTACCTTCTTATCCACATGCTATTTTTTAAATTCTTTTTTAAATTATGAACACTTTAATACACCAGAGAAAAATGTTTGTATCTGTTCTGAAAAGCTTTTCTTTTAAAGTTACCTATTAAATTTAACGTATAACACCAATGCTGTCTTACTTATTTGTGTCTCCTAAACTTTCCCCCTCTACTTTTTTACTTTTTTCTATATTTTCAATGTTTCAGCAATGTTCATTTCTTCCTATTCTTTTCTTTTTAGAAATCTCTATCATTAAATCAAGCCATTCCCCAATTGATAAATGGGCAAGTGACATAAATAGGCAATTTTCAGATAAAGAAATCAAAAGTATCAATAAGCACATGAGAAAGTGTTCTAAATCTTTAATAATTAGAGAAATGCAAATCAAAACAACTCTGAGGTATCACCTCATACCTAGCAGATTGGCTAAAATGAGAGAAGGGGAGAGTAATGAATGCTGGAGGGGATGTGGCAAAATTGGGACATTAATGCATTGCTGGTGGAGTTGTGAACTGATCCAACCATTCTGGATGGCAATTTGGAACTATGCTCAAAGGGTTATAAAAGAATGCCTGCCCTTTGATCCAGCCATACCATTGTTGGGTTTGTACCCCAAAGAGATCATAGATAAACAGACTTGTATGAAAATATTTATAGCCGCGCTTTTTGTGGTGGCAAAAAACTGGAAAAGGAGGGTCTGCCTTCAATTGGCGAATGGCTGAACAAATTGTGGTATATGCTGGTGATGGAATACTATTGTGCTCAAAGAATAAAGAACTGGAGGAATTCCATGTGAACTGGAAAGACCTCCAGGAATTGATGCGGAGTGAAAGGAGCAGAGCCAGAAGAACATTGTACACAGAGACCAATAGACTGTGGTAAAATAGAATGTAATGGACCTCTGTACTAGCAGCAATACAATGACCCAGGACAATTCTGAGGGATTTACGGAAAAGAACGCTACCCACATTCAGAGGAAGAACTGCAGGAGTGGAAACACAGAAGAAAAGCAGCTGCTTGAACACATGGGTTGAGGCAGACATGATTGGGGATTTTGATTCGAAACTACCACACCAATGCAACTATCAACAATTTGGAAATAGGTCTTGATCAATGACACATGTTAAACCAGGGGAAATGTGCATCGGCTATGGGGGGGGTTTGGGGGGCGAAGTGGAAAGTAAGAGCATGAATCATGTAACCATATTAACTTTTCTTAAAAAAAAAAAAAGAAGAAATCTCTATCATTACCATCCCTATTCTCCAAAACAAAAGTCTTTCCTTATAAAAAATAAGTACATTTAAGCAAAACAAACTCACAGTTTGGCTGTGTCTAAGAATGCATATGCCTCTTTCCATACCTCCAGTCTATCACTTCTTTGGCATAAGGAATGAGGTATACTTCATCATTAGCTTTCTGGAGCCCTGACTGGTCACTGGTCTGAGTTCTCAGGTGTTCTCAAGAGTTTAAAACTTATTTTCCTTTAAATTACTATAGGTGTCTAAATTATTCTCCTGGTTCTGCTCCCTTCATAGTACAATCATTTCACACGAGTGTTCCTGGGCTCCTCTGAATCTCTCCCTTTGGTAATTCTACTCCATTCCATTCATATAGCATGATTTGTTGAGCTGTTCTCCATTTGATGAGTACCCATCAATTGTCTCCAGTTTTTTTGCTACCGCAAAATGTACTGCTACAAATATTTTTGTATATATGCATCTTTACTCTTTGTTGTTGACCTTTCTGTTACCCATGGAATGTTTAAAGATCTAGAGGAAAGCCTCCAGCATGTTAGGTGAACTCCCTTTTTCTCCCCCACAATGATTTATGGGGGTATATGGATAAAAGTTATACAGGATGGGAAGTTACGAATCCTTTGCAACCTTGGAGGCAAAAGCTGCACTAGTGAGATCACAAATCCATTGAAATACTTAAAAAAAAAAATGTATACAAACACACACACATGGAAGAAGAGGAGAGGGAAGAGAAACCTGGAATAGTAGACAGACGGCAATTTTGGATCCTGGAAGACATAGACTTAAGTCCTGTGTCTAATACACACTGGCAAGTATGACTGGGCAGATTGCTTAACCTCTCAGTGACCCAGGCAAATCTCTAAGATTCTAAGTTACAGTTGAGTTATCCATCTGCACACATGACAGGATTTTGATAAATGAAGAAGGCAATAAAAAGAACAGAGACTTTAAACACAGTTGCTAAGTTAGGGAAATAGGAGCAGCTAGGTGGGTAGAGCTCCAGGAAGATTCAAATCTGGCTTCAGACATTTCCTAGATGTGTGATCCTGGACAAGTCACTTAATCCCCATTGTCTAGCCTTGGCCCTTCCTTCTTAAGTTGTTACTAGGACAGAAAGTAAGAATTTAAAAAAATTTGGGGAACAAGCATTTATTAGGCACATATTATGTGCCAGGGACTCTTCTAAACATCTTATAAATATTATCTCATTTGATCCTCACAACAATCCTGGGAAGTACTATTATTTCCATTTTACAGTTGAAGGAAATAAGGTAGGGAGAGATTAAGTGATCTGAGACTAGATTTGAACTCATGTCTTCCTGACTCCAGGCCTCAGCACTCTAGTCACCCTTGGTTTATCTTTCCCTTTCTCTTTCCCTCTCCTTCTCTCTCAATTTCTCTGTCTCTCCCTCCTTCTCTTTCCTTCTCCCTCTCCCTCCCTCTCTCTCTCTCTCTCTCTCTTTCCATCTCTCCCTTCTTCTCTCTCTCTCTCTCTCTCTCTCTCTCTCTCTCTCTCTCTCTCTCTCTCTCACACACACACACACACACACCCCTATTTACATTGTTATAGGTTTTAATATACTAGTAAGCTCAATGGAAAAAGACAAAAACCAAAAATCAGGAGTAAAATGCAACTAGATTCTGAGAAACACCAAAAAGCACTCTAATGTTAATAGGAGGGGGTACTGAATAGATCTGTAGAAAAGATCAGGCCACCAGTAGGTTGAGAAGTCTATTACCTTATAAAATGTACAAATGACATTTTTCATTCATTCATATTCATAAGTAATATAAATGGAAAGAAAATGAGCTTGGAGAGCAAGAGGAAGCTTTTGTACTTAATATGCAGCTTGCTATACAGAGTGGGCAAAATAGCTACCAGAAGCTAATGGTTATCACTTCTGAAATACCAAACCTAGGAATGCTTGTTGTTTTTGTTTGTATCTGATCAGTGACAGAAATTTATCTTTTGAACCTTTTGGAATTAGGAGGTTTATTTGAGCTCTGGAGCTATGAACTCGAAGTATTCAGACACAGGATTGTAGATGGAGAGTTGGAGGAGACTGTAAAAGATCATCTGGTCCAGTACTTTTTACTTGTTTATAGGAGAGTAAACTGAGACTTACAGAGCTTGACACAAGGCCTTGCCTATGGCTACAAAGTTGTATTAGGTAAGATTTGATCCCAGTGTAAGAATACAAAGCATTCCCCAATTGACAGTCAAAGGATATGAACAAACAATTCAAATGATCTTTAGTCAATAAAAAAATGCCTCAAATAGTGATTAATTAGAGAAATGAGAATGAAGACAACTCTGAGGTACCACCTCGCACCCACCAAAGTGCCATACAAAAAAAAAAAAAGGAAAATGATAAATGTGGAGGGGATGTGAAAAAATTAGGACACTAATACAGTGTTATTGGAGCTGTGAATTGATATAACTGTTCTGAAGAGCAATCTAGAACCATGCCCAAAGGGCCATAAACTGTTCATACCCTTTGACCCAGCAATACCACTACTAGATCTGTATCCCTAAAGAGAGGGAAAGAACATACTTGAACAAAAACCATTTATAGTAGTTCTTTTTGTGGTAGCAAAGAACTCAAGGGATATCCATCAATTGGGGAATGGCTGAACAAGTTGTGGTGTGCCACAAGAAATGACAAATAAGATAATCACACATACACACACACACACAAAATCCTAGAAAGACTTATATGAAGTGATGCACAATGAAGTGAGCAGAACCAGGAGAACGTTGTACACAGTAACAACAATAATGTATGATGAACAATTGTGAATGACTTAACTATTATCATCAACAAGGCAAAGATCTAGGACAGCTCCAAGGGACTCATTATAAAGAAGGGTATCCACTACCAAAGAAAGAATAGATGGAATCCAAATGCAGATTGAAACATATCATTCTTTCCTTTATTTCTTCCATGAATTTTTGTTTCAGTTTAAGTAACGAGTCTTGTTTCACAACATGATGAACATGGAAATATGTATTATAGGATAATCAGTGTACAACCTATAACACCTTACCTGTCTTCTTGGGGAGGTGGGAGGAGTGAAAGGGAAAGAACATGATGGCAAGATGTCAAGAAGTGAATATTAAAATTTGAATTGACATGTAATCTGGGAAAACAAAACAAAATGATGTGGACCCAGGCTGACAGACCAGTCCAGGATCTTTGCTAAACAAACAGAGTTGGATGTTACTGAACAATAAACTCCCTCCCTCTGCCTCCCCATCTAGTGTTATTTCTTCAACTCTCATTCAATACCTCTCTGAGTTATTTTTACCTTTGTTTCAAGAATTCCAAAGAAGGAAAAGAAGGAGAAGGAGCAGGAGGGTATGAACTTCTCCCTAGGCAGAGGTTTTCAAAAGTTGATTTGGAGAAGGGGGAAGTTTAGTTGGGGGCCTTGTTTTTGTGAATATTCCATTTTTCATCATTAAAGGTAGAGCAGTAGATAAGATAACTGGACCTAGAACAGGAATATTTGAGTTCAAATCTGACCTCAAACAATGATTGTATGACCTTGGGCAAGTTGTTTAACCTGTCTAATTGTTTTCTCATATGCCAAACAGGAAAACTATTTTTTTTAAGGCTTTACCTTCTCTCTCAGAAGCAATACTAAGTAGTGGTTCTAAGGCAGAAGAATGGTAAGGAGTAAGCAATAGGGAATTAAATGACTTGACCAGAGTCACACATGCTAAGAAGCTACATTTGAACTCAGGATCTCCCATCTCCAGGCCTGTGTGTCTATCCACTGAGCTACCTGGCTGCCCCGAAACAATATTTGTAAGCTGCTTTGCAAATTGTAAAGCACTCTATAAATGCTAGTTGTTATTAAAAGGAACAAAATTGGGCCCTTCCCTGTCTTCCTTTTATGAACAAGGGTCTGCAACCTCACATCATGACCAATCCCTATTCAAAAAATATCCAGCTTAGCAAGAATAAACTGCCCCACAGCTTAATTTCAAAACTGACCATGCACACGGAACCAAATAAAAACCTGTGTCACATCTGTTTGCAGAGAAAAAGCTGATCAGGCTTGGGTGTCAGACTGACATATGTGTACTGTAAGAGTGTACCAGTATTTCTGGCCTGAGCAATTAGATTCTGATTTCCTAGACCATTCTTCTTTAAAACTACTTAGCTACTTCACACTTTAATGTAATCAAGATGCAATTCACATGGCTGTTTAAAAATAACAGGGTTGTTAAAAAAATATCATGTATCAAATTTACCTTCCCATGATCCACAAAGAGAACATCTTTCTCCCTTGCTTGGAAAACTTTTCCTTACCCACCCAGTTCCCAAAGTCTGAATTATTTTTCAAACTGAGGGCAGCAGTTGCATTCTTTTACATGCCAATGCCATCAGCTACTTAACTTTTAGGACAAATATTTGAAACAGATGCCCCAAGTTAACAATGCAGTGCTTGATTAAAATGAATTGCTCACTCACCCACTGCAAGTGAACAGAGAGGCTCTTGGCACTGCTGACACAGAAAAAACCCGCTCCCCAGCCACCTCCTTCTGTTTCCAAAGCATCCTACAGACTATTTTACAAAGATCCCTGTTTTTTCAGCATTATATATTGCAATTCTGATTTCTTTTCTTGTGGCTTGCTTTTTTTTTTCAGCAAAGCACCAACATTTATATGTTAAAAGGTATAAAGAGTCTCTTTATAATTTTACTGCTTCTCCTTTTTTTATTTTCTCAAACTCTGCCCTACACCCCACCACTTGAATTCAATAAACATTTAATCACTTTTTCATTGTATTTTTTTTTTAACAGAGAGACAGAACACCTTTACAGCTCCATTTAAGGGCTCTAGCTAGAGATATTAATCATTCCCATATTTTTGAGAGTGGCACAGGTACTGAAAAGTACATGACAATCCCTAGCACATCTCTTCTCACAAAACCTGTTAATAAATCTTTATAATCCTTTCCTTTAGAGATAAATGGTTAAATACTACTCAGCAAGGTAATGTCAAGTTTCATTCCAAGACCATGATATCAGGTTACGAGTTTGAATCTCTCACAGAAAAATGAAAAGACATTTTTCTTTGTCCCATAACCTCCAAGAAGTCAACCAAAGACGCAAACAGCAATCAGCAGGCCTTTTGTAAAAGTTCTCATCTTCATTTGGACAAGCAACAAGAAGGACCAGTGTGGAAGCATTTAAGGGAGATGAATGGAGTCCTCTGCTCACTGTACTTACCAATAAGACGGCACGGAGCACTTCCCCAGGTCCAGGCTGGCTGTGCCGCTCTGTCTCTTCCTGAGGTGGTAGGTAATAGATGTGACTCTGTGTGTGTGTGTGTGTGTGTGTGTGTGTGTGTGTGTGTGTGTGTGTGTGTGTGTTGGGGGGGCGTGAGGGAGTCTGCGTGTGTGCCTGTGTAGGTATGCACTTTGCATGCTTGAGCAGGACCCAAGGCTGTCTGTCTGCCACTCAGTCCTCTTGTCTGTGTGGGATGGGCCAATAGGAAAAAAAACAACCACCACCAACCAACCCATACAGGTTAACTCACTGGCTTTCCCAGCATCGGCACACCCTAAGAGGGAGGGAGGGAGAACCAAGAGAAGCTGACAGACAGGGACATTTCAGTGGCTTTTGATTCCATTAAAAAAAAATACTGCATTTTCAGAGCAATTGCCTAAAGTAAAAGCATTTTGGATGGGCAAATAACAGCTAGATAATTAGGTTTCAAAGCAGTATAATAATAGAAGTTATTTTCTAAAGGGAAATACAAACATTTTACTCTTTTAAAATATACATATCTAACTATTTTTTTTAAAACTGTTACCTTCCATCTTGGAATCAATATTGTGTATTGGTTCCAAGGCAAAAGAGTGGTAAAAGCTGGGCAATGGGGGTTAAGTGACTTGCCCAGGGTCACACAGCTAGGAAGTGTCTGAGACCAGATTTAAACTCAGGAATTCCCATCTCTAGACTTGGCTTTCAATTTACTGAACCACCCAGCTGCCCCCTTCTAACATTCATTATATGGTGGTCCTAGAGCAAGCCTCTTACGTGCAGTTATTAATAGTCTCCAGAAATGGGTGAAAAGGCAATGACCTCCTAGAGCAAATGGTTCAGTATAGCCTGAAGAAAGCAAATCTGATTATGATTCAATGAAAAAGGACTTTAGTCTCAGGCTCTTGCCCTGCCCTATCCACCAGGCTCCAAAGACGGGTAACACCTTACTTTACAATGGTTTGATTCCTGGGAAGTTAGAAACTATTTTTTTAAGCAAATATTCCTATTGTAAATGCACTGTGGAAGATGATTATGTAGTAGACCCAGAGACAATGTTTTGCGAAGTGAGGAATCCTTCAATGAATAAACAATCACTTCCAAATTGTATAAATAAGGATAGATATATGTGGGTATAGACATGCACAGACACACGTATACATATCTGTCTGTGTGTACATATATGGATGTGTATGTATGATGTATGCACTCATATGACTCCTTAAAGGAGGGCATACCCATAATCTGGAATAAAAGAGGGCTTTCTTATAGTACTATGTAGATCTGGGGGGGGGTGTCTTAACTATTTTTGAGTCACAGTCCCCTTTGGCAATCTGATAAAGTCTATAGGTCCCTTGTCAGATAATGTTATTTAAATGCAGAAAATAAAATACATAGGATTACAAAGGAAAATAATTCAAAATGTCAAAATACTAATGCAATATCCATCACTCTCTCTCCTCTCCTCCCCATCCCCACAATCACAACCACCATAATAAAACAAGTTTATGAATCTCAGGGGTTTTATCAGCCTTGAGGTTTTGTTACACTTATAATAAAGCTGTTTGGGGGCCACTTTACTTTCCCTCATTTTTTTTTATAGTGATTAAGAGGGAATCAGAATTAGTGAACTTGAGTAAGTGAGGTCTAACAGGATGTCTAATGCGGCACAAACCAGTCCAAACACTTATTTTATGCCAAGATAATTAGATAACCCTCACTTTTTGCCACAAGATGTTTCTGGAAACTATAACATAAAGTGAATCCTTATAAAACTGAAATATCTCTTCTGCATTCTCAAAGAGCTTTATATTTCTCTTATGTAATTATCATATGCCATTCTGAATTATACTGATTTGTATATAACTCACTAATAGATAGACCCTGTTTTCAAGGAGTTTATAACACGGTCTTTGTTTTCTCCTTTGTACATAAGCAGTGCTCAGTATATATAATATATATAACAAATAAAGAAATGAATGAATAAGTAACTGAGAGGTTGTTGGCTCAGCAAGTCAAAACAAAACAAAAATGGCAAACAGGAATGATAACAAGATTCAAGATACAGAACTACATATTTCTGTAAAAGCAATAGATTCAAAGTCATAGAATTTTCCCGATGGGAAAAAATTGAGAGAGTTGATCTCAGGGGCAAGGCAATTAAGTCTCAAGGTGAGATGAGGAAACTTGTCCAAGGTAGAAGAGATACTTAGTGGTAGATTTGGAAATAGAACCCAGGTCTCAAGACTCCTAGATTATTTTCATTACAGCACATTTATAAAAATCCCATTTAAATGGGTGTAAGGGTTATAGAAGAGGCTTTCAAGAACAATATTAATAATAGCTAATGGTTATATAGTGCCTTAAGGTTTGCAAAATGCTTTACCTATGTTATGTCACTTGATCTCCACAACAATCCTAATGTGGGTGCTAATTTTAATCACTCATTTTATAGATGAGGAAACTATGCTTGAGTGAGGTTGTGACTTGCCAAGGCTCATTTTACTAATAGTTACTAAGTTCCCAAGGAGAATTTGAATTCATATCTTCCTAATGACAAGTCTAGCACTCTATCTACTGTACTACCCAACTGTATACATAAATAGGACTCTACTGTATCATATGTTTGATTTTAAATAAATATGCAAACAGTGATAAACATTTAATAAATGATTCTTTGCTTGTCCTCTTGGAATAAGAAAGTCTCTTGTAAATGATTCAGATGATCCATGCACCTCAAGAAAGCTATTGGTGTAAGTCTGAAGTGATTCCTTCAAATTATAGGTAAATTTTTCTGTAGCAAGCAGGGACAATGAGAGTGTTTGGAAAAGAAGAACTTCTAGAACCCTGGCCCTCATCTGTTTTCTTTAGCCCTTTCTCTATACAAAGACAAAAGAGGTTATAAAAGGGTGACCTGAGGGTCTATGAAAACAGAGAGAGAGAAGAAAAGTCATCAATATCACCTTTACCTTGGGTGATATTGGATGTATATGTAGGGGGGGGTTATTTATAAATTGATTTGTTTATCAATTAATCTCAATTTTTTTTATAATATAAAGCCTAAAACTTTACCCAGAAAGCTATATCTCTTCCCCTACTCCTACCATATTCTGATTTCTTCAGTCACTGCCTGAGAAAGCCCTGAAAGCTACAGAAATTAATTTCATACTTGATTTTTCAAAAACACATCTATTCTACAAAATGAAATAAAGCTGTACTGGAAATCATCCCTTTGAAGTGCTAGGACTAAGAAAAAGGTTATTCCTTGTTTCCATAGTTTATTTTCATTCACATCAACATGAACTCACATGTTCATTTATACACAAAGTTGTTCAAACTTCTTTCTTTCCACCTTCTCAAGAATAATTATATCAGGGGTAGCTCCAGGCTTGGAGTCAGGAGGATTGAGGTTCAAATTTGGCCTCAGACATTTCCTAGCTGTGTGACTCTGGACAAATAAGTCACTTAAACCCAATTACCTACTTTTTACTACTCTTCTGCCTTGGAAACAATACTCAATATGAATTCTAAGACAGACGGTAAGGGTTAAAGAGAAAAAGAATAATTTTGCCAGAGCACTGGCTTATAATTCTCTATCCACAAGAACTATTTTCAAATTCAAAGAAAATACTTTCAGTTCAATTGAACAAATATTTATTAAGTAGTTTTTATGAGCAAGGTGAGAGATAGTATGGTATAGTAGTGGATTAGAGGCCCTGCCTCAATATCAGAACTTGGGTTCAAGTGATACCTCAAACCCATGCTAGCTATGTGTCCAAACTACACATTCACTCAATGCTCCAGGTAAACTCTCCTTAGATTTTAAGATTTGTTTTTGTTTTTTAGCTCTTACTTTTGTCTTTTGAAACAACTCTAAAACAGAAGGACAAGGGCTTCACAATTGGGGTTAAGTGACTCACCCAGGCTCACACAGCTAGGAAATGTTTGAGGTCAGAGTTTGAACCCAGGTCCTGGCCTCCAGGTCTGGCTCTCTTTCTACTGAGCCACCTCCCTGAACCTTAACAAGAATTTTTACTTCTGATTTTCATTAGCACACTGCCTGGACCATGGACAGTGCTTAGTAAATGCTTATTATTGATTATTGTCTTTTGTGGTTTTATACAAAGTTATGATTTCATCAATACTATCATTCTGAGTATAGATTACATATAGAAATTTATAATTAAGATGCTGTTTTTAGGCATTATTCTACCCTAGTATAGCTGGTTTTCAAACTAGAAAACTCAACAGAACTAACTGAATTCAATAATTCAATTAATGATAATGAATAAATTGAATTTAATATCTAGTAAGTACTTACTGAGTGAAGAGCACTGTATCAGTTGCCTAAAGAAATGAAGAGCTTAATTAAGGCATGGAACCTATCTTTATGCTACCTACCTAGGGTATATGGAATATAAGACAACCATAGTACATAATAAAATCACTAGAGGTACAAGAAAATTGCAATATGGAGTCAGGGAAAGGGTTACTAACTAGAAGGAACAAAAAGTGTTCTTGGAAGAGCTAGCTTTAAAGACTAGAAATTAACTCAGCTGAAAAGGGATGGGTTCAGGAGAACTGGTTGATAGTTTCCAGACTGGGGGAATATTGTGAAGAAATTCATGGATACTGGGAAAGCAATTGTGGGTAAATTGTGATTTTGACTAAAGTATAGCATAAAAAGAAGAGAGTATTGTGAAAGAAGTCTGCAGTGGCATCATATTATGGACATCCATGAATGTTTGGAGCAGTGGAAGGTTCTATGTAGAGGAAAGGCATGGGAATATCTACACATAAGAAAGTAAATCTGGAAGAATTGTGAGGAATTGGAGAGAGTAGACAATTGAGTTGTAAAGTCCTATAAGGAGGCTCTTTCTATAATCCAAGTGGTGGTAAAGAGGAACTGTGTTATGGTGGGTAGAAGAATCAGATGCAAGAGCGTTGGCATAGGGAGAATCAAAGGACTTGATAAGTGATCATTTATGAGAAGTGAGAGAGTCCAGTCAAAGATAGAGACAAAGAGATAGAGGCATAAATGGACGGAGAGAGAGAGAGAGAGAGAGAGAGAGAGAGAGAGAGAGAGAGAGAGAGAGAGAGAGCGCATTTATTGAACATTTTCTTTGTACCAAGAACTGTGTCAAATACAAGGGATATGAATATAAGCAAAAAAGACAGTCTTCGTCTTCAAGGAGTCCATATTCTAATGGAAGAAGAAAATACATAAAATTGAGCTGGAGAGGGGCAGGGTAGGGTGAGGTATATCCATGCAGGGTAGGGTAAAGTGGCTGGTGAGGAAAAGGAGAAGTCAGGAGAGTGAACTGAGTCATGACTGAGGTGAAGCACAGTTGAAGTGAGATGGTGATTCCAGGATGAAGATACCTTGAAAGTTAGCATTAAAATCTCAGATGTAGGAGACTAAATAAATGGCTTTACTATACATAGCAATTGTGACACCAGGAAGGAGGAGCAGCTTTAAAGGGGAAATTAATAAGCTCAATATTAAATATAACTGACAAAAAATTCCCACAAAATGAACCACCTTCTATTTTAGAGCCACTTGGAACTTATTAAGGCTAGTTCTTAGATGACATTTAATTCCTTTGGTCCAAACTCAAAGCCTTCTCTGCTTAATAGGCCCTGATAGGTTGGTGTTCTTCTGCTCTAGCTCTGAAGCACCCTTACTAATAAGGGTAAGGCTTTTTGGGGAAGAAGCCTCTATCTAAATAGTTATCTAGTCTGAAGTGGATTAGTTAGCTTAGTTGATAATGTTACATACAAGGTTCCAACAGAAAATAATCATAAGTCCAGTGCTTCATGGATCAATTAATCATTCACTCTGTCCCAGAGGTCAGTGACCTCCCATTTTCTCCTGGTTAAATAACTTCAACTCACACACAGCCTTTGGTTATGAAAGGACATCAACACCCCCTTCTCCTGCCCTCTCCCCTGAATCATTATCTAAGATCAAAAGCAGTGAGCTGTGGTGACATGTATTAGTTTAGACCAATGTGATTTCATTTGTATGGAGAATTCCCATTAAAATAAGGAATTCTCTACCACCAATATAGATCAACCAATGCTCTGCAATTCATAGCCTAAGAGAGTTGCTTGGGGGCACTGAGAGGCTAAGTACTCATATAATTTTACATAGCTGCTATAGGTAAGAAGTAGAACTTGAACCCAGATCCTTCTGATTCCAAGGCCAGCTCTCTCTCAACTACAGCATTCAGTTTCTTGATATTCCATATACAAGATCTTTCTCCCTCTCCCTTCTTCCCTTCCTTCCTCCCTCCTCCCTCTTCTCTGTCTTTTTCTGTCTCTCTCATTCTTCTCTCTCATCTCTCTCTCTCTCTCTTTTTTCTCTGTCTCCCTCTGTCTGTCTCTCATTCTTCTCTCATCTCTCTCATTCTCTCTCTTTTCTCTGTCTCTCTGTCTATCTTTGTCTGTCTGTCTCTCTCTCTCACACACACACACATTCTTAAGTAAAGGCATCTTTACTTTATTACCATATTATTTAATTTCTATGGATGCTGCTGAATTCCATGAATTGCTGCCATGTAGTAATACTAGTAACAAGGTTTTTAAAAGCTGGGCTTTTTGCTTTAATGGGAAGTTTGGAGTTACCAAAAGAGCCTTCCTAGAGGGCAATGGAAAGACAAATGACCATTATAAGATGCTAGTGACTGTTAACTAATGAAGAATTCAGAAGAATGGAAGTAAGAGATGTCATCACCAATGAATTGCATGAAAAATGAGGATGACCTGGTTACACATCAAGGGATTATAAGTGGATAGCCAGAGTGCTCCACACTGGTATCAAACATTATTAGGAGAAAGCAAAGAAGCCCTTCAGCATATAACATGGATCTCTTGGACAAGGGCATACGTCTTAGAGGAAGGGAAGGCATGGATGGGTTGCTTTTTTGCATCACTAGAAGGAACTTCCAAAAGAATACCACATGTCCATCTGAATATTAAGAATGCATATATGTATTTATATAGATAAAAAAATCATGTAATATAATTAGAACACTGTGAACTTCAGAGTAGCAGAAGTAGCACCTAAGTATGCATTATCATTATCAACCTCATTCTTCAAATGGTTTCTCCACTAGGAATTTTGCCCAAAGAAACGGAGCAGTCTATTTCTTACTTAAACCATTTCGGGGAGAGAGAAGAGGAAGAACTCAAGCCATATAATTTTGAGAATTCGATTGGTCTTGATTCAATCTTATTTCATCAGTCAGTGCCTGAGGCAGAGTCTGTAAACTGCACAAGTACCAACAGGTAAATCCTGACTAACCTGAAGATTGGGTGGCAAAAGCCACAGAACTTGTTAGCACAGATACTGCTTAGTTGAGCATGCTCTTTTAGGAATGTGGTTGCTTTCATGCCTTCCACTGAGAAAAAAAAGAAAGAAAAGCAACACTTTACTATCTCATAATATATTTCCACTCCATTTGCCCCAACAGGGCAAGCTACCCAAAAGGAAAATATTAAAAGAAGCAAAGGAAATGGTGCTATATAGCTTCGTGGGTTCAAAAGATGTGGGAGGGAATGGAGAAGATAGAATACAATATACTGTTCTATTCCTTAGAAGAGCATAAAAAACTAACCTTAAAGTCAAGAAGACCTGAGTTTAGGTTTTACCTTAGATACATACTGGCTTTTTGATCCTGTGCAAGTCACTAAACTCTCAAGGGTTTTAGTCTGTCATCTAAGATTCTTTTATTTTTACTTTTTTTAAAATTTATTTTTCAAAACCCTTATTTTAGTGACAGCTATAAGACAGAAGATCAAGGGCTAGGGAAACAGGGTTAAGTGACTTGTCCAGAGTCACACAACTAGAAAGTGTCTGAGGCCACATTTGAACCCAGGTGTTTCCAACTCCAGACCTGGCTCTCTATTCATTGTGCTGCCTCGCTGTCCCCTTTAAAAATATTTTTTAAATTTTAATTAACTAAATTTTTAGCTCTCTAAGATTCTAAGTCATAGTGAAGATGACAGCCTTCATTGATAGAAGAGTTCCTTTACCCAGTGAAAACACAGGTCCAAATTCCTAGCCCCTATCCCAATTCTATGAATATGATCCAGTCAAGAGTCTACTATGTGTAGAATACTGTAGAAAATATGAATGAATGAAAATGGTTTTATTAACCAATGAAAAATAGAAAAAGTGAGACTCTTAAGGAACTCACAGTCTAATTGGGGGAGAAAACATGTAAAAGATAGTTCAGCTTCAGGGTAAATGGAAAGGCCTGAAAATTCTAAGGGGGCTGCAGAACAGAAGATAGTAAGGCTCAGAAGGATTACAGAAACAACTAAAATGATAGTACTTGGGGAATGCAAAGAATAGAGGCAAGGCAGATTGTAAGGACTGGAGGATCTTAGAGGGCAGATCAAGGCATGGAGAGATCCAAGACACATCCAAATGGTCTTCTATCTGAATTCTAAGACACATTAATGACTCCCTTTCTGTGGTTACATTTTTGTTAGTTCAGTCTTCCTTACTCCCCCCCAAGGGTAATTATCTGCAATTATTCACCAAGCACTTATTAATAATAATAATAACTAGCATCTACAAAGCGCTTTAAGGTTTGCAAAGAACTTTACCTAGATGGTCTCATTTGATCCTCACAAAACCCTAGCAGGTATGTGCTATTACTATTCCAATTTTATAGATGAGGAAATCATAGCAGAAAGAGGTTAAATGGCTTGCCCAAGATCATTCAGCTAGCAAGTGCCTAAAGGAAGATTTGAACATGTTTTCTGATTCCAAATCACTGTGCTATCTCGTGGCTACTATGTGCTAGATGCAAGGGTTACAAAGACAAAGTGCAAAGGATCATAGATTATCCTTTTTTCCCTACCCCTTCCTCTGCTCCCTCCCACTACATCTGTATCACAATGCTGAGATCACAAGAGATGTTCCCTAAGTCCTGCTTCACTGCTGTTCAGCATTCTACCAAGTGGACCTGGGTATGATATATCCAAGTGTGAGAGAATATTTAACTGCTCATGAGTCTTTGTATTTGGTAGGGCAATACTAGGTAGGGAAGCATGGAGCATTTTTCTGTTATTTCATGTATTCATGTGCTCCATTTTCACTAGCATAGAATACTCAGAAGCTGATTCTATCCAGAAATATCAGCAGATAAGGTCAATACTGTGTAATATAAACAAAACCACAGTTGCTCCTCTTTGAGAAAATGCAATGGGACTGTGTTTATGTTAAGAGGATAAGATAACACCATGAAGTAGTACTGGAAGATAGTAAGGCAAAATTAGGCAGGAATTAGTTGTCAGTAGCCATTCTTAGGGGAAAAGTAATTATGGTTCCCTTTATCTCAGAGCTATACAATGAAAGACTTTTACAGCCAAACTTTTTGGGTGTAAGGGAAGTGCCGGGAACCCCTCAGAGAAATAAGGGTCTCCACCAGTGTCCATTGAGTTAATGTGGATGGCAGAGCCTTACATGGATCCCTATTCACCCTGATGGAGACCTTTATTTCTCTGAGGGGCTCCTGGCAGGGAAGGAAATCTGATTTTCCACGCACCTCTCTGAATTGACACATTCCCCCATAATAATCACAATTGCTAGATAAAGGAGGAAAGACTCAATATCCCGGAACTACAAAATGGTAACCCTTACTCCCCACTGAAAAGTAGGCAAAAGGCTATCCTTTCTCTTTTCCTCCCTTACTCACACAGCCTTAAAGTCACCACAGTAAGTTATAAGACCAGTCATGGATAGAAGAGAGGAAAAGGAAAATCAAATTAAAAGGAAAGCCGGGATTAAAACCAGCATCCCTTGGTCTCTCTCCACAACCACACTGAACTACTAATTGAGGCTACAGCCATAGAAATCAGACAAAGGCTTTGCAGAGCCCACACATCACAAGGCCACGGATGCCAGTCACAGTCTGAATGGATAATGGGAGCCCCTGACCTCCCTCATACTCCAGCCTACATCAGCAGCTTAATGAAGATTCGGCTTGTCACTCCTTTTGATGAATAAACTCCATAGCCTCTTGAAAGAGATTTAGTGTTACTTTTAAACCCAGTGAAAGGTCTTTTTTTTAAACCAAAATCTAGCTATAACATGGGTCACAAACCTATATACAGGGCTATAAAGCCTCTATGCTGCTGGGTTATTGGATTTATCTTCTGGTTCTACACCTGTCAAAACAAAACTGCTTAGGAAATTCCTTGGACATCACCACCAATGGAGGGTGGAGAAAGCTTTGTTTAAGTTCCAGGCTGCTGCAGCATAGAGACAGCCTCCACAATGCTGAGAAGTCTCTTTAGCCACTCCTCCCTTAGGCTCTTTATTTGTTGGTTCCCTGAAGTTAATAGCTGAATGACCTGGAAGTTTCTATTAATGAGTGAGGATAACCAATTTGGATTATTAATGGGTTTGAGGGGCTTGGAAAAAATTAACTTTCAAGCTACTTAGATTTACTCTGACCTTGTTTTTCTAGTTGTCTAAATTCTAGAGTTAACTTAAAAAAAAAAATAGAAATTTTATTTAAATAATTAAGACTTCTTCCTTTCCTTGCTCCTTTTATGGAAGTAGAGGATTCCTTTAGCTATGGTTTCCACAAAGCCTTCAAAAGCTCCAAAAGCTTGCCAAGAAGTTTAAATAAGAAACACAGGCCACAAGATGCCTGTCTTTGATTTTTCTCATAAGCTTCCCTATTGAAACAATGGGAAGTCTTAATTAACAGTTGAAACAGAGGCCAGGAGATGAATGTAATTATTGGATGTTGGAGCTAGGAGGGCCCTTCAAGACTGTCTAATCCATTTCCAACTACATTTTGAAGAAACTCAAGTCTACAGAGATGAAATGACTTGTCTATGATCACATGGAGATAACTGAAAGAGCCAAGATTCAAACTCAAGTCCTCGGATTCCAAATCTATGGCCTTTTCTGGATCAAGCTTTTAAGCACACTATGAGGTGGTTGTGGTTAGACAACAGTTTGGCTAAAGAGCATTGCAATTTTTAATTTAATAGACTTCAAGTTCAATAAGTCAACAGTCTTAAATAGCATCTAAAAAAGTTTAATGTGATCTTAGGATGTGTTAAGGAAAGCAATGTATAAGAATAGAAGGATGGTAATCCTACTGTACTTTTCTCTGATCAGACCACATCTGATGTACTATGTACAGATGTGGATACAGATAATCGAATTTATGGAATCTAAAAATGCCAAGTAAATCATTTGCTTTATATTTTCCCCCAGATAGTCAAATTTGATTTTTATTTCCTCTCCCAAACTTTCTAGTTCTTGTTAGAGATGCCAAAGAGCAAGGAAATGCTCAAAAGAGAAAATGACTTGAATAATATCCCCCATTATAGAGAGCTTAGAATTTTCCAGCTAACTTCTATTTCCCATCAGATTCCTCTGCTTAGTTTCCACTCCATGAATATCATGCCTCCCCCCAGGATAAGCATCATTACCTGAAATCTCATCAACTAGACTGATTCAGCATTAATATTCAATGCCTCCTCAGGACCTCAGTTGCTACTCCCCTCTGATTAGAGGGCTGAAGGGTGGAGCAAAAAATTCCTCCCAAAAGAAGCAAATTTAGATTGGATGTAAAGAAAAGTTTCTTAAGAAGTTAAAACTCCTTAGGAAGGAGGTCATGTATGCCCCCTTTCTGTGAGGGCTTCAGGAAGAGGTTACATTGTTGGGTAAGTTGGCATGAGTATTCTTTTTCAAGCTTGGCTTGGATTAAATGCCTTTGAGGCTCCTTAGGATTCTATAAAGTTCTGTGAATCTCTTTTAGGCTCAAGCTGGGGTGTACTGGAGCCAGCTCAGACTAGCCTTTAAAAGTAGATTGTAAAATTTTCAATTTGAGCATTTACAGCTTGCAAATCAGAAAATGCTACAAATCATGGTTTGAGTTATTGTTTTGTTGCTTAATGAGACTTAAAGAAAATGATGGAGGTAACCTTAATAAAGCAGATTAAACTTATGAGTGCTGCTCATACATTTTCTCCCTTGAGAGCTATTGTTAAACATTTACTAGTACAGGCTTAAAACTTGGAACAGTAGGTCCAAGTGTCATTACCAGGGCTGAAGCCACCAATGGGAAGTCTGAGCCTCCAAGCAATATTCTGTGGAAAGCATTCCCCGCCTTTCCTTAGAAATGTCCTCTCCATTCACCCCGGAAGTATGAGGGGCTTTTTTGGCAGCTATAAGAACTTCTGGTTCTGCTTAGTTAGTTGTGACCTCTATGTGTGAGGCTAAACAGCACTGACAGCTGCCAAACTGCAGGAGAAAAGGAAGAAAGTGGGAGAGGAGATAGCTTTCATGAGCTTGAGTGGTGTGTGTGTGTGTGTGTGTGTGTGTGTGTGTGTGTGTGTGTGTTGGGTGTATGCTTGCATATATGTGAGCACAAGCTTGAGCAAGTGGGCATACACAAACAAAATGACTAAGGGAGAAATCAAGGAAGGAGGAGAAAGAAAAGAAAAATGAAGAGATTAAAAAAAAAAAAAAAAAGAGGCACAGATGATGGGAAGTGACTCCAGTGCTACAGATTGCTAACTCTGCTCTAAAATGACTCAAGTCTCTAAATTGATCTATTTAACCCTTGACTTTTTCTGTCTGGGAGACATTGTGAATTTTAGTTTATTTTGACCTAATGAGCTGTTGGGAGAGAGAAGGTCAATTGGAAGAAGAAAGTCTCACCATTTCTCTTCTCTCTCTCAACACCTGTTTTTTCTGTTAGTTCAGCCAGGCACACAAGACAAATTAGTTTTGTTCAATGGTCACAGCTGGTCTGTCAATCACAAGACAGAAAAAAAAGGCCTTCCGTTTCCTAGATCCTTTAAGAAAATAAGTCTTTTACATAGGTAGGATAGAGATCTAAGAGGGGGGAAAGGGAAAATTCAAAATGAGAATGAACATGGTTTTTTTAGTATGGCTTTAGGTTTGAATATATATGCTTGAATTTCTGGGTTTCCTATGTATGATCCTGCTAATAATGATAATAATAATAGCTTGTATTCATTATAATTAGAGCAACAGACATAGATTCAAGAAGACCTGAGTTCAAATCTAGTTTCAAATCATTTAACCTCTTTCTGCCTTAGTTTCCTTAACTGTAAAATGGAGATAATAGCACCTAACTAAATGATATAACATTTGTAAATTACTAAGTCCAGTGCCTAGCACCTAGTAAGCTCTATATAGATACTGTTATTGTCATTCTGTACTTTATAAGTTTCAGGGTACTTTCTGCAGATTATCATTTGATCCTCACAACAATTCTAATTGGGTAGGGAAGGTAGATATTATCCCTATCTTAAAGATGAGGAAATTGAGATTCTAAGAGGGAAATGAATGACTCAGAGTTAGTTAAGTGTCATAGGCAAGATTTTTCTTTTTTTTGAATAGCAACAAGAATAAAAACTCTTCCTTATGTAGTGGGCTAAGGTTTACACAGAACTTTCCTCCTAACAAGCCTATAGGATAGGTAGTGAAAATTATATATTTATATATTTTTAAAATTTTTCTTCAAAGATATTTTATTTCCCCAATTATATACAATAACAATTTTCAACAAATTAAAAGATCCAAATTGTCTCCCTCCCTCCATTCCCTTCCCAACCTTCCAGAGATGGTAAACAATTTGATCTAAGATCCACATGTATTATCATGCAAAACATACTTCCATATTGATCATTGTAAGAGAATACTTACATAAAACCAAAATCCCCAAATAAAAACATAAATAAACTCATGTGAAAAATAGAATGCTTTGATCTGCATCTGACTCCAATAGATGGATGGCATTCTTTATTATAAGTCATTTGGAATTGTCCCAGCTCATTGTATTTCTGAGAATAGCTAAGTCTTTCACAGGTAATCATCATACAATATTGCTGAAACTGTGAATAATATTCTCCTGGTTCTGCTTATTTCCCTCTGCATCAGTTCATGTGGATCTTTCCATATTTTTCTGAAATCATTCTGTTCATTGTTTTTAATAGCACAATAGTATTCCATCACCATCATAAATCACAATTTATTCAGCCATTCCCCAAATGATGGGCATCCCCTTGATTTCCAGTTCTTTGCCACCACAAAAAGAGCCATTATAAATGTTTTTGTACAATTAAGTCTTAAATCCTTTTTAATGATCCAATTGGTATAAAGACCCAGTAGTGGTATTATAGGATCAAAGGGCACATATAATTTTTTTAGCCCTTTGGGCAACCTCCAGTTCACAACTGCAATAGCAAAAACAAAAACAAAAACAAAACTGTCCCAATTTAGCCACATCCCCTCCAACATTAATCACTTTCCTCTACTGTCACATTGGCCAATCTGATGTGTGAGATGCTGCCTCAGAGTTGTTTAACTTGCATTTTTCTAATCAAGAGTGATTTAGAGCATTTTTTTCATATGATTATTGATAGCTTTGATTTCATCATTGAAAATTGCTTGTTT
This sequence comes from Gracilinanus agilis, assembly GCF_016433145.1. NCBI lineage: Eukaryota > Metazoa > Chordata > Mammalia > Didelphimorphia > Didelphidae > Gracilinanus > Gracilinanus agilis. Next base: position 489,702,892 of record NC_058131.1, read on the forward strand.
ATGTCCTTAGTCCATATGTCAATTGGGGAATGACTTGTAGTCTTATAAATTTGGCTTAAATCTCTCTAAATTTGAGAAATTAGAACTTTATCAGAAAATTATATTATAAAATGTTTTCTCAGTTATTTCCTTTCTAATTTTGGTTACACTGGTTTTGTTTGTACAAAAGCTTTTAAACTCAATATAATCAAAATTATTCATTTTATATCCTACAATGCTCTTTTTCTCTTATTTGGTCATAAATTCTTCCCTTTCCCATAGATCTTCTAGATAAACTATTCTTTACTTATGCAATAGTGAAAATATTATTCCCATTTTATGACTGAAAAAATTGAAGCTTTTGACTTATCACCTAACATGAATTATTCATCTGGTAAATGTCTGACATTTGAATCCAAGTCTTCTGATTTTCAAATTCAGTGTTCTTTCCACTAGAGGTTTGTTCAGTTGTTTTTCAGTCATGTCTGACTCTGAGACTCCATCTGGAGTTTTCTTGTCAAAGATACTGGAGTAGTTTACCATTTCCTTCTCTAGCTCATTTTACAGATGAGGAAACAGGCAATCAGGGTTAAGTGAATTGTTCAAGGTCATATAGCTAGCAAGTGTCTGGGGACAGATTTAAATTCAGGAAGATGAGTCTTCCTGATTCCAGGCTTAGTATACTATTTGCCTGCACCAGCTAGCCCATTAGCTTCCACTAGAGCACTAAACCAACACTATAGATCAAAGAATCATTGATTAGAGCTGGTAGGGAATTTAGAGGCCATTATGTAAATGTGGAAATTATCTCAAATTTCAGAATTGACAGGCATATCAATGGTTATCTAATTCAACCCATATCTATATATGAATACTTCAAATGTTCATCCTTTCCAGTCTTTGCTTAAAGACATCAAGAGACAGAGAACTCACTACCTCTAGGTATAGGTTATCTTACTTTAGGGATAGGTCTACAAACATGAAAATTCTTTAAACCTGATTTGCCTCTGGTGATTTCTAACTATTATCCCAAGTTCTGCCCTCTGGGACTAAGCAGAACAGGTCCTTTTATAGGATAACAACCCTTTAAACACGTGAATATGGTTATCCTTTCCCTGCTGTTATCAAGTACTAGTCTGAAGAGATATCAGGAGTAAGAAGTTGGTCTTTTGTTTTTATTTATCAAGACTAGGACTGGGAATGGAGTAAGAACTGGGGAAGGAATTAATAGAGAAGAGAATTGTAGAATTTCAAGTCTTAGTCTACTACCCCCCTGGATTTTACAGATGGGGAAATCAAAGACTTGCCCAAGTCATACAAGTAGTAAACAACACCATCTACATTTGAACACAGATATTCTGAATCTATATCTAATATTCTTTACCAAACCATCTCCATATTAAATAGAGAGATGATTCAAGAGAGACAAGGGATGATGGACAACCAGGGTCTCCAAGAAGATAGAAAGGACATGAGTGAAAAGTTGTCTTGGAAAGGAAGGCTATTTCTTTTGAAAGGAAAGGCATAATTGTTATCAGGTAAAGGAAGGAGATGGCTGAAAAAAAAAGAAAACTTATTTGGCCACCTTTCTTTTTTATGATTTTGCTTTACCCAATAGTTTCCTACTTAATACTGATCTGTAGCTGTATAAAAAGAGACATGAAATACTTTCAAGCAAAATAAACTACAAGTGACTTATAAAAAACAATTACAAGATGGATATTCATTTATTCTTTGTCATCTTCCTCCTCATCTTCCTCATCTTCCTCATCTTCATCCAGTTCATGTTTTTACTTAGATCCTGTTGGCTTGCCAGTGGCCTCCTTTTTTTAACATCTCCTCTGCCTTTGGCACTGCATATTGCAATATTTTCCCATTTCTCATTTAATTTAGTTACATTCCATTCATAAGGTTATCTTTGGCCAACTAAAGGCCCACATAGCTAAGTCAGGACAGATGATTGTGACTTCCCAGAAGTGGGAACTAGAAGAAAGCCAGAATATATAGTTACAGAGGAAAGTATGGACTGGAAATAGCAATAGGACCAGGACTTGTAATTTCATTTTATAGGGTTTTACCAGGTAAGGAAACTCCCTTTACCCATGTAGGGTTAGCATCTTCTTTATAGCTTGTAGTCTTAAAAAGCTGCCTAGAGCACTAAGATGTTACATGACTTGTCCAGGTTGAATCCTCATTTTATTTTCAAAGTTGACTCCATGATTCCATACTGTTTTTCAGGATGTAGCTTAGGAAGATGGCAGGCCAGGAGGTCCATTGGAAGACATTAAGAAGAAGTTCAGGGGAAGCTGGGTGCTTCAGTGGATAGAGAACTAGGACTGGAGATGGAAGGTCCTGGGTTCACACCTGGCCTCTAGCTGTGTTGTCCTGAGCAACTCCCTAACCCCCCAGTTGCCTAGCCTTTACTGCTCTTCTGCCTTGGAACCAATACTTAATATTGATTCTAAGACAGAAGATAAAGGGTTTAAAAAATAAAAAGGGAAAGTATAGTAGTGTCCCTTTATCACTTTCTGATTTCAGCCACACTGGGTCAACTACAAAGCCCTAGGGCTGGGAAAGGCCAGAAGAACAACCCCTAGTGTCTTCTGCTTCCACTTTCACTTTTAAAGGTGTGTGTGTGTGTGTGTGTGTGTGTGTGTGTGTGTGTGTGTGTGTATGTGTGTGTGACAAGAATAGGAAGACGGTGTACATATATATGAATGGACCAGCAGGTGTTCTCTTATAACCATAGTTTCCACATCCACAGTAGGCTTTGGAATATATCATCTGTGGATACGGGGCCCCTTCTGTACTGTGATAGGGAAGGAAGGAAGAAACAAACATTTATTAAACATTTATTATGTGCCAGGTGGGGTAGCAAAGTAGAGAAGTGGATAGAGACCCAAATTCAAATATGACCTCAGATACTTAATAGCTATATGACTGAAGGCAAGTCATTTAATCCTCTTTGCCTCTGTTTCCTAATATATACAATGAGCTAGGGAAGGAAGGAGATGGCAAACCGTTCCATCATCTTTGTCAAAAAAACCCCACATGGAGTCATGAAGAGTTGAACAAGACTGAAATAACTAAAAAACAAAAAAATAAATGTGCCAGGCATTATGCTAAGCACTTTGCAAATAGTATTCTAATCTGATCCTCATAACATCCTGAGAGTTAGGTCCTATTATTATTCTCATTTTATAGTTGAAGAAACTGAGGCAAATTGAGGTCAAATGACCTGCCTAGTAAGTGTCTGAGGCTAAATGTGAACTCGGGACTTCCAAATTCTGGGCTCAGTGCCTTACTTGCTGGTCCAAGTGTATACAGGACGACCTGATTTCAGTTACAATAAACTCTCATTAGATGACAAGGGAGAGACTGAGGCAACCAGCCAGTTGGTCAACATCAAGGAGGTCTGGCATCAAATAGCAACAATCCAGCCATGTGGGCTCTTACTCAAGGCTTCCAGCCCATGGGAGGATGATGGGATGGCAAGTGAGAACTCCATTATTCCATTCTGGTATTAGAGCAGGCAATTAATGAAGGTTAGGCAAGATGAAAGGCCAGGAGGTCCAGTGAAAGACATTGAGAAGAAGTACAGGGGAAGCTAGGTGGTTCAGTGTCTAGAGAACCAACCCTGGAGATGGGAAGTCCTGGGTTCAAATCTGGACTTGCATACTTCCTAATTGTGTGATGTTATGTTGATAATAACAGATAAATTGGGGAAGCAGATAATTATGCCAGGGCCAGTAACCTCCAAGACACTGACACAGACACAGACTGACAGGCTTCAGTGAGAAGGGAGGGGGTTAGACACTCCTGGCTCTCAAACCCCTCCCCCCAAGCAGCTGATTTTCAGTTGGAAAATGGAGACAGGCTGAGGTACTTCTGGCAAGTTTCTGTTAAGGCTGAACTCCAATGATGTTCCCTTTCTTTAACTTATGTTCCCCACAGGTCTGATAGAGGAATAAGTAGAAGCTAGTTATCTAAATGTTGAGGACTGAGATGGATCTGATCTTCTTAAAATTGGCAGCTGAGAGGATTCAAGCTATGTGATAATTAGGAGCAGTGAGTATCCCCAAATAATTCCCAGGCAAAGATATTGAAGGTAAAGCTTATATTAAGAAGGAAAGGGAAAAGCTAGAGGGGGTAATTAGATTTTGGATAAGGAAACGGTAACCCTGACCTGTTAGGTTGAAGCTGCCCTTCCCCCCCTCAGAAGGGGGTGATTGGGCACTTGGCTAAACTGGCTCTCTTGTTCATAGTGAATATTTCTAATCTCTATATCACTAAATAATTGTTGTATTGATGTTGGTAAGGACTAACCCTACTAAGCAGGCTAACTCCTGAGTTGAAACCATGATGGCTTAGCCACAATGGTCCTCTCAGGTGAAACCCCAAGTCAGGAGCAGTAAGCAGTGAGATCTGCCCACATTAACCCCCAGAAGCAACTGACTAACTCTTCTCAACTGTCCCCTCACCCAAAGTTCTCCAGGGGGGGTCCCCTGGAATTCTGGGTGAGGCTGACCCTGTATTTTGCAGGGATTCCATCCTGCCATCCTCTACATTACAGTGAACCTGGGCAAGTCCTTAACCCCAGTGGTCTAGCTCTTAGAGCTCTTCTCCCTTGGAACCAATACTAAATATTGATTCTAAGTCGATCAGCCATATGGGCTCTGATTCAAAGCTTCCATCCCTTGGAAGCACTGGTGAGATGGCAAGCGGGTCTTTAATTCCTGAGAAGCTCCCCAATCACTGGTGTCAGGATTCAAGAACAGAACAGAACAGAAAGGATGGGTGCCTTGATGCTGAGATACTTGAGGTAAGGATCCTTCTATTATCTCTGCTTACAGCCCTTTTTACGAAGACCTAAAGTAGAGCCTGCAGGCAGTTATGGGCACTAATTAGAGGAATGCAGGAGCAAGAACACAAGTTGGCCATTGTAGCAAGATGAGAGTTTATGTTAGATGACTTCCTTTTTCTCCATAATGTAGGAATAAATGTGATCAGGGAGAAAATAGTGATTTGAAGAATGTGGAGACCATGTAAAAAAATTGTGGGTAATGTAGGAGGGGGGCCAAAAGCATGGCCCAGGGGAAAAGAGCTCTGGGAGTAGAATTAGAAAGCCTATGATCAAATGCCATTCTCTGATGCTTACTACCTGCATAATATTGGGGGGAAAGCATTTAACCTCACTAGGCCTCAATTTCCTTATCTGTAAAATGAGGGGATTGGACTAGACCTCTTCCAGCTCTCTATCTGTGATCTTATGTTTTCTGAGAAATAGGCCTTTATTGACAGGTAATTACATGCTTCACAGAAATTTTCTGCAGCATGTTAGAAAAAATATATGCCTTTGGTGTGGTAAGGACTATACTGATAAATAGTCTCTTGCTAATAACATTTTTCAAATTCAGCCTGTTCACTCTGGACAGCTTCGAAGGATAATCGTAAAAGAACATGATTCACTATCGCAACTGCAAATGTTAGGAATCCTTCAACTAACTGGTCATCATTTTTTGCTGCTGGGTTGGCAAAAGGCCTCTAATTTAGATAATGAAGAAGAAAGATAGGACAGAATTCAAAGGAGAGCAATATGGTTTCTTTAAAAATAATAAGAGGGGCAGCTAGGTAGCTCAGAGAATTGAGAGCCAGGCCCAGAGAAGGGAGGTCCTGGGTTCAAATGTGCTCTCAGACACTTCCTAGCTTTGTGACCCTGGGCAAGTCACTTATCCCCCATTGCCTAGCCCTTATTGCTCTTTTGCCTTGGAACCAATACTTAGTATTGATTCTAAGATGGAAGGTAAGGTTTAAAAAAAAAAAAGGTAATAAGAAAGGAACTAAGGGTTCAAGAGATGTTAAAGAGCATGAATTTGAAATGGACCTCATCAGCATAGTCTCAGGACTCTAATAGTGCTCAGCAGACTAGGAAGGAAAGAACAAAGCCTAAAGGGGTATGGCAGAATAATAACAATCCACCTTTCCAAGATGACTTGGTGTTTACAAAGCATGTTACTAATAAAATAAATGTAATTTACATTGTAAAAATTGTATAAAGCATATTACTAGTAAAGTTATATAAATGTAATTTACATTGTAAAAATTGTAAAAATGGGAAGAAATGAGAGTTAGAGAAGTTACATGTGACTTGTCCAAAGTCCCACAGCTAGAAAATGTCAAAGCTACAATGTGAACCCAGGTTTTCTATCTTAAAAAAATATTCTTTCAACTACATTATGACTCTATTGATTCTCAAAAGGTCATCGGAGGAGGGAAGCTGGTTAGCTCAGTGGATTGAGAGTCAGGCCTAGAGACGGGAGGTCCTAGGTTCAAACCTGGCCTCAGCCACTTCCCAGCTGTGTGACCCTGGGCAAGTCACTTGACCCCCATTGCCCACCCTTACCACTCTTCCACCTATGAGACAATACACCGAAGTTAAGGGTTTAAAAAAAAAAATGTCATCGGAGGGATGATGGCAGCAAAGGCATCACTAAAACAACTGACCATGAGGTCCAGGCTCATCAAGGAAAATCAATTCAAATGAGTTCAATTCAAAGATTTATTAAGTGTATTAAGTACTTTGCATTGCCAAAAAGAAGTTCACAGATTAGGAGAACAGGGAGGGAAGGTCAGTGAGCCTGAAGGTCCCAAAGGGATGAAGAAGAGGGAAAATTGAAGGGATAGGAGAGAAACTGTCATCAGAAGGAAGAATTTCATAGTTTGAGATGCAGGAACTGAAACAGTTCTCAATGATGATTTGGTCCTAAGAAGTAGCCTTACTAGCCTTTCACTTAAAATATAGCCTCATGGAGAGTAGGGCTTATTTTTTAACAGATTGAAATGGCAAACATAGACATACTGAGACTATGAGGAATTACTACCAGGATTACGAGGAGGAAAAGTGACAGGAACAGATATTGAAGCCAACTGGACAGGTGGGAAGGCACATGCCCTACATATCTGTAGATAATCACAACAAACTCCCTCCTCCCTTTTACCTCTTAGAATCCCCAGATTAGAATCTCCTTCAAAATTCAGCTCAACCACTTCAACATGAATCTTTTCTTTTTTCTTTTTTTTTAAATAATTTTTTATTTTTAGAAAAATTTTTCATGGTTATATAAGTCATGTTTTTATTTTCCCCTTCACCCCCCCTCAATCCCCCACCCTCCTCTGCTGTAGCCAGTTTGCATTTCCACTGGTTTTATCATGTGTGGTCAGTCAAGACCTATTTACATCTTATTGAGAGTTACATGGGTGTGGTCTTTTCAGGACATGAATCTTTTCTTGATCTCCTCCCTAGCTGTTCCTTTCCCCCTAAAATACTTTGCATTTTTTTGTGTCTACACTTACAGATATATTTGGTGACTCCCTTAATAGAATGTAAGCTCCTTGAGGTCAAGAACTATTTTATTTTTGCCTAAATACCACCAGTGCCTAGCACAGCACTCAGCGTGTAAGTACTTAAGAAGTAGGCACTTAAATCCTTATTGATTGATTGACTAATGGTGAGAGGGATAACAAAGAGGAAAGGTTTTAAGGTTTTTTTAGAGAGGGTGATAGATAAAATGATGATCAGGAAGAAGCAATGAGCCTGAAGGCTACTTCAGCTTACTTATTTGAAAAATGGTCTCATGTTGTGAGGAAAGCATTTTGCAAATTTTAAAGTGTTCTATAAAATCAAGTTGCTATTATTGTCATGAATACTAACTCCTCATCCTGGCCCTGTCAATCAAGAAGAATTAGGTGAAGCTGCCAACATTGGAGAGGGCTGTGAGAAAAGTGATACCAAGAGAAAAGTCAGGCCACTAGTAAAAGGGTAGATTGGTGGAGTGCTTTTAGCCTTGAGAAGGGTTGAGCTGGACAGGGATGAAAATATGAGAAGAAATAGAAGAGGGGAGGATTTGTGCCTACTGGGGTAACTGAGATGAAGGAAGCAGTAGGTTGGGGTTAAGGCTAGAAGGATATATTTGTGATAAAGAACAGCTTAATTACTAGAGAAGTTTACAGAACTAAACCTTCAAGCTTCTCTTTGGGATACTAGTTTGGACTTCTGAAAATTCACTTCCTGGATACTGGGCTTTCCTGGATAATAATTTGCAGTTTACAGCAAAAGTGAGTTGGTAAGCCTCACCAAATTTAATTCCTGGGAAATACTTATTCTGATTTATCCAATCAACAAATTTATTATTGACTCACTCTGTACAAGTGGGAGTCCCACTTGTAAAGATTAAGAGCCTCAAAGATTAATAAGATTCTTTTAATCTTCTCTTTGACTAGGGCACTCCCCAGTAGGCACTCACTGCCTTCCTTCATCAAATTTCTTGTGAATTTATGGCTGTGTGTGATAGAATTAGTGCCATTTCTTATGGTTTGTATTCCCTATTTCTAAGGCAGTATGTCAAGAGGAAATGAATTATGGAAACATAGAAAATGTAAAGATGAACAAAATAAAAAGAGGGGCACATCTGAATCCTGGTCAAGTCAACCACTCTTCAAAAGAAATTCAATGTTATTCTTATTTAGAACAACAAGAAAAACAATGGTGCTGTTAAAATATTATTTTATATTATATTATCATATGTATTATAATATATATAAATATTATTACCATTATTTATAAAAAAGGCTATGAGCATAGCAGAAGTCTTGATGCAAAATCAGATTGAGTTCAAGACCTAGTTCCAGCACAAGTTATGAGACCTTGGGGAAAATAGTTTCCTTATTTATAAAATGGGTATAATGATACCTGTTCTGTCATTCACAGAGTTGTTGTGAGAATCAAATGAGATCTTTTATGTGGAAATGCTTTGAAAATTGAAAAAGAAATATATGAAGGTAAGTATGTTTGTTTTTTTTCCCCCTTCAGAGATAGTTGATGCATTCTAGATTAGGAGCCAGAAAATCCAAGTCCCAGAGTAGAAGCCAGAAAGCCCAAGTCCCAATTCTGACATTTACTGGGTAACTTTGGGTAAATCATTGGGCCTCTCTGAACATCAGCTTCCTCATCTGTAAACTGAGTTAGTAATCCTTACTACTTACATTGTGTAGTCATTACAGAGAAACTAGTCTATAAAATTTAAAGCGATTGATAAATGTGATCTGTCATTATCACAATTGCTATTACTATTTGCTCAGGCTAGTGCCATGGTTTTCAGTCTCATTCTGGGCTGTTAGCCTTGTTAGGTTCAATGTCTGCATCCTAAATCCCAGCCAATCATCTCATCTATGCATATGCAAGAAAGCTGAGACTAAAAAGTATGAATGGGTCACCTGGACATGAGAAAAAAATAAAACATAACACCTCAAAAGCTGATGCCCCTTTTGATACTATAAACTGACCCACTGGTCTCTTTGCACATGGAATGCAAAAAACACACACATACACGTGTATAAATACATATGTGTATTTATAGACATGTACATGAGAGATAGCTACAGATTGTGTGTTTATGTATGTATGTGCATATTCCTTTAACAGTGGCCCACAGGGATTTTTTCCAAACTCCCTCTGGGATAACCTTACCTTGAGTACCGTAATAAATATTTCTCCAGATGTCATGTGCTGTTAAGAGGGTAGGAGTCTGTCAACAATATCTCTCCTTAGTACCTTCCCTTTCTCTAATATCAGTTGGTGTCGTGTGTTTATAAAGGGAAGAGAGGCTTCGACATTCGTTGCTATAGTTGATTGATTTCTGGAGAGGATTTACAATGACATAAAATCTCAAAATATTTCATTCCAGGAAAGGGAAATGCCCAAATCCCAAAATCCTCTATGATTACAAAGAATCAAATGGAGAAGAGGAAAATGGTGCATCTCTAGGGAAACACTATTGGCTCATATTAGCAATGTGTTGCTTACGGCAACCAGTTTTGTACAAACAACCCAATCCCAAGGAGGAAGAAAATGGATTCATGAGAGCAAAACTTGTGACAGGTCCTCTCCGAACCTCTCAGGAAATTTTCCTCTCTAGATTCTAATTCATTATAAGAATCTCTTAGACAAAGGCAATCTAACAGAGCATGCTGGGTAAACCTTTCACTGGAGCCAATGCTAAATTATAAAATACACGAAACACAGCTAAAAGGCAGAATGGATTTGCAAGTGCCTAGCCAAGGATGTAAAATTCCGCAACTTCTTTACATCTAGATTTAGCTAGTCTCTCTTCCTCTCCAACACCCCTGGCTCTTTCAGTTTCTTTTTTTCTTTCTGACAGTACTGAAATGCTAAGAATAAATTTGAAAATATATTGAAAGAACCTAGAATCCCCAAATAAGATAAATCCTCTTACTCAAAAGGCAGCTCTCTTTAAAGGAGAGGAGACCTAATGAGTCTGGGTCTTAAACCTACTGACCCCAGGAAGGGAACTGTCCCATTGCCCTGCAGGGGAGAGGACTTTCAGCAGTTAGAGCAATAGCAGGAATAATAGCTCACATTTTTATAGCTCTCACTTTAAGATCTGCCAAGCACTTTACACATATTATATGTTTTAAGTCTCATGATGATATGAAGTATAGGTGCTATTATTATCCCCATTTAATAAACAAGGAAACTGAGGCTGAAGAAAGTTAAGTGATAAGCATTCTTATCCACTCTATTGCCTCACTGTCTCTACTGTGCAAGTATATAAATATGATTAATTACAATCTTTTTTCAAAATAGAGATTGACACTCAAGTAGCTTATGGGAGAATTCAGAAGGGGTTAAAAGGAGACTTGAGCTATTGCACTCATTGGGCATAGTTCCATTAAAAAAGATATTTCATGCCAATCCCATTAGTATTGCCCTATTCCTGACATACCTTCACTATCACAAAATTATATTCACTAACATAATAGTATAATGTTTGCTATCATAATATTATAATGCCTCACTATTTTGTCCTATTATTGCCTATATCTTGTAGGGCCATTTTTAGTTACCATCTTCTCTTCCCCTACTTTACCCAGATACATCATATAGCCTAAGCAGGATGGGTAAAACAAAGAAAATGCTGCACCTTTGTTTGGTCCTTTTCAAAAGAATGTAAACACTTATAATACTTTGGATATGTGATGGAAAAATGGTTTCATATATGTTCACTGGAACAGAAAAAGAAACCTGAAAACTGTCACTGGTCTACAAAGAAAGAAGGCGAGAAAGATAAACTATGATACTACATCTAATTTTTAGATAAGGATTAATTATAAAGAATGTAAAAGAAATATGTTTAACTTCATCTCCTTTTGCTTGAATAGCACTAATACAAGCTCAAAAATATTTGTGCAATATATGGGAAATGTGTTTCCTTTGTTTATCTTTAAAAGCTTGAATTAGCTTTTAGAATCACCTCTAAAATCATATGATTCTAGATGGTTAATGGAAAAAAGTATTTGTTTCAATCTGTTTTATGCACTTTAAGAAGCAATGTGGAGAGTGGGTAGAGTGTTGAGAGAGTAAGGAAGATTTGGGTTGACATCTCATCTCTGAGACTTAGATATATGTCTTTTGGTGACTCAACTAAAATTTTGGGGTCTCATTAATATTAAATGATGGGGCAGCTATGTGGCTTAGTAGATTCAGAGCCAGGCCTGGAGATAGGAGGTCCTGGGTTCAAATCTGGCCTGAGACACTTCCTAGCTATGTGACTAAGCAAATTACTTCATCCCAATTGCCTAGATCTTACCTCTCTTCTGTCTCAGAATCAATACTAAGTATCAATTCTAAGACAGAAGGGAAGGGTTAAAAAAAGGAGACAACAAACAAAAGAAAGGTTAAATTATAGGTGAGTTCTGATGAACTTTGTTCCTGCACCAACAAAATCATAAATCCCTGGTATATTGATATATTTAGGCTTTTTAATTATATATTAGAATAATGGAATTTTTTCCACCAACTTGCCCCAGGATTTTTTTTAGCTCAGACGCACTGCAAACAATTTAATTTTAATTCTACCAAAATACCTCTGAGTACAGTAAGTAACCATCAGCAAACCTCAGTGGTATTGTAAGACAGATGCTTATTCATGTGCACACTTTCAGTAATATTATCTCAAACTTGAGTTTCAAGTAGCATTGAGATCTCACCTGCTCAGACCTGAGAGGTACTGAATGGCATTATTTGAACAAGCAGTCCACAAACACTTACTGAGGGACCCCTTGTCTGGAGCAAGGCATCAGGTTATTACTGGGAGAAAAACCATGAAGCCCAGGTTAGGACTGGAAGTTCTAGCTGGATAAGTAATTTCCAGTATCCATTCAGTGGAGCATCAAAAAATCTAATCAGGAGATTCATGAAGCATGACAGGCTTTTTATTTCCTCTCCTTTCTGCAATTTTCTCCCTTCTATTTCTAAAGCAAGAAAACTGATAACCTTTTAAGGACCTAAAATTACTCAGGCAAAAGCAGAAAGTCGATGGTTAAAAACAGAAGGTTTCAGGTCCAGGAAATGTTTTATATACCATGTCTGATCCTTCATGAACATCTAGGCCAAGATACCCTATATTAATGACTTTTCCTTAAAATTCAAAACACATAGAAAGCCAGGTAAGGTTGTCCTCTCCTTGCCTGAGCTCTGAGGTTCACTTGACTTCCTTCAAGGTTCAGTTAAAATTCAGTCTCCTGCAGGAGGTGCTTATGCCTTTCCTCTAAGATTATTTTCCATCTAAGTTATATATTTTGTATTTACATAGTTATTTGCAGGTTTTCTCCTTCATTAGAGGTGAGTTCCATAAAGGCAGAAATTGCATTTGTGCCTTGGCACATAGTAAGCACTTAAAAATGCTTTACCTTTCATTCATTCTAGGAGTTTACATTCTATAGAAACTTGCACACATGTATATACTGAATGTAATATAGTTAAATACAAAGTAGATAGAGAAGCCACTAGAATCTGGAATGGGGATAATCACTAACATTTGTATAGTGCTTTACATATACTATCTCATTTTATTCTCACAATTATCCTAGGAGGTAGGTGCTATTTTTATCCCTATTTTATAGATAAAGAAACTAAGGCACACACAGTTTAAGAGATTTGCCAAAAGTCATATGGCTAGTAAGTGTCTGAGGCTGGATTAAAACTCAGGTTCTGACTTCTAGGTCTAGCAGTCTCTCTATAGGGCTATAGGAAAGACTTCATGTAGATGATGATTGCCTGAGCTTCTTCTTGAAGAAAGAAGAGAGAATGTTATGAGGTAGAGACGAGAAGGAAGACCAGGCATGGGGCACAGGCAAAGGCATGAAGATGAGAGATAGAGTGTCATGTATGAGTTATGAGTTACATATGAGAGGGAAAGTTAATTTGGTTAGACTATAGAGTACAATGAAGAAGAAGAATATCTGGGGCAGGAATGATAGGTTAGAAGCAGGTTGTGAAAAACTTCGAAAGTTGAATAGTTTCTGTTTTATCCAAGAAGTAATAGAAAACCAGTGGAATTTGCTGAGTAGAGAGAAGACATGGCAGAGACATTTAATGAAATCACTAGGCCATTAACAAGTCCAAGTGACAAGTGATGATGACCCGAACTAGGGTGGTGGCTCTGTGAAGAGAGAGGAAGTCAGATGTTGCAATTTAAAATCCTGTGATCCCAGCAATTCTGGATAAGTACTCCTAGCTACCTAACAGAAAGCTGAAAAACTTGCAGTATAGAAATCATTGTTTGGAACTGAAAAATCATACCGTGGTCATTCTTTTTAAAGCTAACACTTGCATCCCCCATTTTGCCATCCCTTTAACCATCCCTATGATTATCAGAGGGTTAAGCAATACACACAGCCTCTTTGAAGGACACAGAAAAGCTAAGCCTAACTCATTCTGTTCTTCCCCATCTTTCCTCAGGTAAACAAAATAAAGGAAGAGGGAGTTATTGTTATGATTGAGATAACAGGTGATGCAATTCTTCTCTCTAGAAACAATTGAGAAAACACTAAGATAACCTTATTTATAGAAAGGCATGAAGACAAATGCATGAATAATGATAAAGTGCTGTTGAAATGTGACTTAGAGGGTAACTAGGTGGCTCAGTGAATTGAGATCCCACAGATAGGAAGTCCTAGGTTCAAATCTGGCCTCAGATACTTCCTCAGTGGGTGATCCTGGGCAAGTCAGTTAAACTGCATTGCTTAGCTCTTGCTACTCTTCTGCACTAGAACCAATACCAGTATAGTATTGATTCAAAGAAAGAAAGAAAGAAAGGAAGGAAGGAAGGAAGGAAGGAAGGAAGGAAGGAAGGAAGGAAGGAAGGAAGGAAGGAAGGAAGGAAGGAAGGAAGGAATGCGACTCAAAGAGTTCTTGTTCAGTTGTGAGATACTAATCCAAAAATTCTAATCAGAAACACTTTTTTAGCATGATATAAAGAAAGAGAAAAGTAAAAACAACTAACTAGTTAATGGAAACCCAAAGAGTAGGACATATTTTGTACTACAGTTACATATATTTGTTCTTTTTTTGAACCCCAAGACTCCATTTCAGTAAGTATATACACAAATGTGCCAAGGAAACTGGAGGGAGTAAGGTAACTTCTAGGATTATCTAGTACCATTAAAAATGGTCAACTAGCCTTATTTGAGAATAATGAATTTCCAACAGCTTTTTGTTAAGACTCAGATTTAATTCCCAGTGTTAGAGTGGGAAAGAAAAACATAAAAACCCTAACTTTCAATGGCTATAATCATTTCCAAGGAGCACTTGTACCATGCAGGAGGATTAATGTGGTCACACAAATTTTCAAATTCATCAATGAATGATTGCCTAAGTAAGAATTCATATTACAACTATTACAGGCCCCACAAAATATATAAAGGAAAAGGATAGGAGTAAATAGAAGTGGGGCAAAATCTATATTTCTTGGCTTTCTGTCATGTTTGATAGACTGTTTTAAAGAGCCTGCTACATGTCCTCTTTTACTTACAGAAATCAAGCCAAGTGACAGGAAGGAAAAATAATTTCTAACTGGAGAAAACAGGGAAGGCTTCCCAAGTTTCCCCCTAACTCAAACATCCTATGATTCCTTGAGCAGTTAAATACTGTTTATGTTTATATAAATATTAAATTTAAAATAAATGTAAATACATACATAAATATAATAGACTGCATCTGTTGCCCTGCCTAGAGTTAGTTCCACAGAATAAAATGCTCCCCTGACAAAGTATCTCCTGGTGTTCCCTCTACTTTCCTGCCTTCTTTTGTGCATTATCTTTCCCCATTAGATTGTAATCTCTTTGAAGGCAGTGGCTGTCTTTCTTTATATTAATTGTATCCCCAGCACTTAGCATAGAGTTAGGCCCATAGTAGATGCTTAATAAATTTTGATTGGAATGGATAATCATTTTCCCCATCTCCTCCAGTTATCTCTTAATCTCATTTATAGGAATCTGAAAAGGCCCAACCAGTAGGTCCATTAATATAAGATCTATTATCAGTGTTCACCTGGTGACACTAACATACTGTGAGGTAAACCTGTAAGGGAGAATTAAAAAGCCTAAGTAGGACTTGACTTGAAATACTATTGCACAGAGGACTGAGGAGAGAAGGAGAAAGAGAAGGAGCAGGAGGAAAGGAAAGGAAAGGCACTGCCAACTAAAGTACAGATGAGATCAAGGAAATGATAACTTACATTTATGTAGCATTTTTCTATATTTGAAGTTCTATGCACATTTTATCTCATTCAATTCTTATAATTGTAGGTTGTACTGTAAAGTAGGAAGGGAAGAATCACTATCTCTACTTTACAAGTAAGGAAACCAAACCACACAGACATTCAGTAACTAGGCCAGTGTTATACATACTGCTAGAAAATGGCAAGGCTGAATTTAGAAATCAGGTTTTTCAATTTCTCACCCCATCAAGAGTCTGCAGAAAGGCTGATGGTTTCAGGTAATAGTCAGTCAATAAATATTTATTAAGCACCTACTACTTGGCAGGCACTATGCTAAAATGCTGGGGATACAAAAAGAGGCAAAAATCAGTCCCTTCCCTCAAGGAACTCACAATCTAATGGGCATATGCAAACAAATATATACAAAATAATCCATATGCAAGACAAATTGAAAGTAACTAAGAGAGGAAGGACTCTAGAATTAAGAGGGGATGGGAAAGGTTTTTTGCAGAAAATGAGATTTTAATTGAGACTTAAAAGAAGCAAACTCTACTGCAGGAGAATACAATTGAGGGACTAGCCACTTTATCTGCATGCCAAGTTTTTCCCCACCTCAAAGACTATTTTATGGAGAATTCACAAAAGCAAGCTCTCACACATGGGTCAGAAGTGATAAAAAGACTGGTTATAAATTGTGAGACATGGGATGCCCGCATCAAAGAAGACACTGTGCTCCATGAGCAAACCAGAACTATAGTAGCTCAAAAGAAATATGATATGTGGAAATTTAGAGACATCTCTATCCTAAATTTTCAAATAGGCTGTTTGTGCCGACTGTTGTTGGTAAATTGGAGGCAGGTTGGTAATAAGAAGGCTACTAAGCCTCACTTGGGTCCGACAGGCTCTGTTGACTGAGTCTGCCAAGTAGGCACTGGAATCACAGGCACTGGATGAATCTGGGCTAGTGAGGGAAGTGTTTGCCAGGTGGTCACCCAATGTGTCAGGGACCCCCAGGCCTATGAAGATCAGCTTAGCCAAGCCTCTGCCTCTACAACAGTGCCCAAATCAGGAACCTAATGGCGTTGTATGTGTTTAACAACTCCACTAGCCCTGGCTTGGGGTTGGATTAGATGATGTTACAAATAAAATGGATATAGATGGATATATTCAATAATATTAATGGTTTATTGTTATCCATATTGATAATTATGAAAGCCACGTGCCTGCTAAGATCTAATTCAAATCACCCGCCATTACCTTCTGCCCACCTGGCTGCTTCGTATGAAAGAGCGACTCCCAATCACATCAGGAGTCTTATATCTCTGTCTACGTAATCACACTTCCTACGTAAGAGGAATCATGGGAAATGTAGTTATCAAGTCCTCTAAATGCCCACAGGAAGTTTATGTCATGGACCTGAATATTAAGCTCAATGAACCCCAAATTTCCAATAACACGATGGTAAAGGGTTAGTTTGGGTTGGTATAAATATGCTCGCTGGATAAACACTGTTCTGACTGCTGTTTATAAATCCCTTCCCTAATCAGCTATAGATGATTCACTAATTAGGAAAGGATCACCAATCTTCTTTGATTGAACTGCAACAGGATTTATTTGCTCTCTATAAGGGTTAGGAACAAGGTAATAGGATAAAAGGGTTCGGGGATGTTAAGCTAAATCTAAATGAGTAAAGGTGATCTAAATCAAATGGATGGTAGATTTGGTAATAGACTGGAGCTTTCTTCTCCTTCTCTCAATCCCTGGCTTAGCCTGGCCGTGGCACAAGCCAAAGGATGGGGAGGTCAGTGATGTTCTTGCTGGTGTTGTCTCTCTCAGCTCTATAGTAGCAGGTAGTTGATTTCTTATGGCACTCAGATATGGATGCTGGATTGCAGGTCTAGGGCCTACCCTCCCTTCAACCACCCTCCTCCCAGGATTCTCAAAACTGAGACCCAGTGTGCTGTTGTCCCTGGGTATTTGTAGGGTGGTACCACCTGTCTTCTGGCCCTGGCTCACGCCACCCTGAGCACATTCCAAGGTCTTCAACCGTCACTCAAGATGTCCTCCATCTTGTCCCAGAAGTTCCTTATTACTCAACCTATGGTAGAGTCTTCCCAGCTCACATTGGTTTGATTAGCCACAGTCAGAGACACTGGGCATTGACTACAATGTAGTCATTCTGGCAATAACCCACCAGCCAGAGGAATCCATGGAAGGCAGGAAATGAAGATGAGGAGGGAGAGCATCCCAGGCTTGGGGGATACTCAGAGAAAATGCCATACCTGAAGACATGGTGGGGGGAAGGTATAAAGAAGACTGTAAAGGGGGAAGATAGGTCATTGGCTTTGAATACCAAACATGATTTTGTATTTGATCCTGAAGGTGATAGAGATTATAAACTCCCACTCGAATTTATTGAAGGTTTACATGGTCAAACCTGTGCTTTAGGAAAAATCACTTTAGAACTGGAATGACCTCCAGGAGTTGATGCAGAGTGAAAGGAGCAGAACCAGGAGAACATTGTACACAGAGATTGATACACTGTGGTACAATGGAACATAACGGACTTCTCTACTAGCAGCAATGCAAGAATCCAGAGCAAGACTGAGGGACTTATGAGAAAGAAAATTAGCCACATTCAGAGGAAGAATTGTGGGAGGAGAAACACAGAAGAAAAACAACTGCTTGAACACATGGGCTGATGGGGATATTATTGGGGATGTAGACACTAAATGATAACTCTAGTCCAACTATCAATAATATGGAATTAGGTCTTGATCAATGATACATGTAAAACCCAGTGGAATTGTGTGCCGGCTAAGGGGGGTTAAGGTGGCTTGGGGGAGAGGGAAAAAACATGAAACACGTAACTAGGAGAAAATATTCAAAATGAAAATAAAAAAAATCACTTTAGTGGTTGAATGGAAGATAGTTTAGAATGGGGAGACTCTTGAAGGAGGTAGATCAACCAGAAGGATACTGTATTTGTCCAGGTGTGAGGTGATAGGACCTATACCAGAGAGATGATGGTGTCAGAGAAGGGGCCATACTAGAAAGATGTTGCAAAGGTGAAATCCACAGGCTTGGCAACAGGTTGTATATGGGAGATGAGAAATTTTGAGGAGTCAAGAATGACATCTAGGATGTAAACCTGAGAGCCTGGAAGGATATTGTCTTCTACAGTAAAAGAAATGGTAGGAGGAGAAGAGGTTTTAGGGAGAAAGATAAGGAGTTTAATTCTGTACATGTTGAGTTTAAGAAGGTAAGGATAAGTATGGTAAGTAGTGATTCTTAGGAACCCCTCATGCTTCTAAGGTAGCTTGAATTCTTAGGGTTTAAGTCAGACCATGAAGCAAAAACACTTATTTCTGAGTAAAAGTAAGTTTAAGCTTAAGTGACATCTTACTACCCTGGCAAGACACTATTTTGATGAGGGAAGTATAAATAAAAACACATGGTCTAAATTTGCCTTGAAATACATGTAGATTTAAATATGATGTGTATTTGGCAAAATTTAGCCTGGGTTTTACTAAACCTAGAATGTTTAAAATACAGTTTAAGGGTATTTGGTGGAGCATGAAAAAAAGTAGATTTAACCAATCCTCAAAGACCTAACTAATTCCACAGAAGGAAACACTTGGCTTCTTGACAAAGAAAACAAAGAGCAACAGCAGACTGTATCTGGCTTGTTAGTACTCTCAATTTTAATGCTTTACCACAACTTTCCCCTGAACCATAAATCAATATTCACATTTTATGCATAAGCACATCCAACTATGTTTAAGTTAGATGAGTAATGTAGTGGAAAAAAAACAAAAAACACTTGGGATTAGGATCAGTTCTAGACCTAGCTAGCTGTGATTTCTACCAGGAATTGATCAGTGCAGATTCTTCAACAAATAAAAATAATAAGATTGGCTTTTATATGACACTTGAAAGTTTGCAAGATACTTACAGATATTGTCTCCCAACAAACCTTTAAAACAGGGAGAAAATTATTACTAACCTCATTACTCATGGTCCCATCACTAGGATGTGTCAGAGACAGGATTGAAATAAAGGCTGAAATATATTCTTGACTCCCAAACTAGCACTCTATTCCTTAGGACATGTTGCCTCTTTAAATAGTTTGTTTTCACTTAAAATTTAAAAATTATCATCATTAGTCAGTGAGAATACATTAAGACCAAGTTTGAGCCACTTAGCCTGACATCCCAGATCCTTTCTTTTTCTTTCTTTTTTTTTTTTTTTAAACCCTTAACTTCTGTGTATTGGCTCATAGGTGGAAGAGTGGTAACGGTGGATAATGGGGGTCAAGTGGCTTGCCCAGGGTCACACAGCTGGGAAGTGTCTAAGGCCAGATTTGAACCTAGGACCTCCTGTCTCTAGGCCTGACTCTCAATCCACTGAGCTACCCGGCTGCCCTCACCTTTTTTTTTTTTTTATTTAAACCCTTACTTTCTGTCTTATTAACAACTCTACGAAAGGCAAAGGCTAGGCAAATGGAGGTAAAGGACTAGTCCAGTCATTTGCCCAGGGTCACATAGCTAGGAAGTGTCTGAGGCCAGATTTAAATATAGGTCCTCCTTATTCCAGGCCTGGTTCTCTCTCCACTGTGCCACCTGGCTGCCCCTCTTGCATACCTTTCTGCCCCTTATGTCATGCTATTCTTACTTTATCTCATTCCTATTCCACATTTACTATATTTCAACCCAGCTGGATCATTCCCCATTCCTTGTACATATCCAGCGCTTTCTTTCAAGCCTTTGTACATACCATTTACTAAATCTAGAATCAACCCCTCACCTCCAATGCCTTTTCCTCTTAAAATCTGCTTTACACTTCAAGGTCTCACTCAAATTTCATGTCCTTTAGGAAGTAAGGACTTGATTTTCCTCAGCTGGAAAAGGTCTTTCCTTACTTTATCCTTTCACAGCCTTTTAAAATAAATATGTTCTTAGTATAATTTGGGGGGGGGCGGAATTTACTGATGTTGATTAAATATGTTCTGGGATTAAATGACTAAGATATTAGGGATCAATGAAGTCTAGGCTTAGGAAGGTTTTGGTTTTGGGTATGTTGTGGTATGGTATAGTGTGCTGGTGGTGGTGGTGGTGGTGGTGGTGTGTGTATGAGGGGACACCTGCAGGAACAATGGATGGAAAGGATGTACCCTGGCAGCAAGTCATATGAAAAATATTTTAATTAAGTATGAATTTATTACAAGCCCACAACATGATATAGCTATCAAAAATCTTATGCAACCTTAGACTGCATTAACAAAAATATAGAAATGAGATCAAGAGAGGTAATGTTCTAGTTAGATAATACCTAAGGTTTTATTTTCAGTTCTAGACTTCCAATGTCAAAAGGAAATTTCATAAACTAAATGATGTCCAAAAGAGTAAAATATTCAGTGAAGGATCTGTAAACATTATTACCTGAAAATCAATGGAATGAACTCAGGAATAGTTATTTAAAATAAGAGAAGCATAAAAGAACTAATTTGGTAAAGGAGAAAAGGATGAGGTCACTGTTTGGAACTGCTGACTATCTGCTAAAGCTTTGATTTTACCTCCTAGACCAAAATCTCAGGGTCTAGATAATTATTGGCCCATTCACACTTCACAAAGGATGAGCAATTAAGTCATGGAATTGAGGATAATTGGATTGGCCCAGGCTATTGTGGAACATAGCCATATTTTTATATTTGACTTATAAAAGGAAACAAGATAGACCTGGTAGAGTAGCTAAATTAGATATCCATAGACAGCTGAGACTTGGCACTAAACTTTGGAAGGATATTTGGGAGGAGTTGGTGGGTTAAATCTGGGTCTAATTGCTACAGTCCCTTGAAACGACTTGTCCCCTCAGACTCAGATACGTTGACCAGAAACTTGGTGCCGAACCATTTTGGCCCAAGAGAAGGCAACTTGGGACAGCAGTAGAGTGATTTCCTGGTCCCAAGTTCCTGGACCAAATTATGGAGACATAATAGAATATTTTAGAAGAAAGGACAGCCACAGAGAGAGGAACAACAGGCTGAGTGGTCAGTTTAATTGAACCTTCAAGGTAGTCACAAAATTCAAATTTTCTGGAGGTTTCTTTGGTCTTCCTGGACAATCCCTTAAGGTAGAGAAGCAACAAGGGACTGAGCCAAAATATGGAAGAGTAAAACCTAAATTTTGCTCTCCACTACTACTATTTAGATTTTTGTTTTGTTTTGTTTTTTTCTTTTGGGGGAATTCTAAACTCTTAAGGTAGTATCATAAGTCTAGAAGCCTATACATGCCATAGAGGCAGAAAGTAAAGCTTCTTGGAATGGGAGGTATTGACTAATTCTTCTATAAGGAGTTCAGACTTTTAGGGTAGTGTAAAAGAAGGGTTGTAAAGCTTCCTGGGGCAAATCAGAGCATGCTGGAAAGGGAAGGAAAATTCTATCAACTAGTTATGAGCTATTAGAGTCCTTTGTGGGTTTTTAGGTTTTTTTTTTTTTGCATTCTGGGTAGAAGAAAAGGGAGGGAAGTGTGCATGGTGTATGTATGTGCAGAAAGTATTTCCTATATCTGATATATATTGCTACCTTGAGTGTCTGCATGGGAACTTTTTATTTGTATCTGTAATAACATGACTTATATTTTGAGGTTCCCAAAAGAGCAGCTCTTGGTGGATGTGAAATTAGTCAGTGATAATTTGGAGGGACAACCCCAAAGCCTGAACCTGGTCTATGTTAACCCAGAACTTGGGGACTTTGTCCGATGGTTGCAGAGCATTCTAACTCATGACATAACAGCATTTTAGATATCTAAAGACAAAAACCAAACATTAGACTTGGTTTATGTTTCCCCACTTAGGTCCAATAGGTAGAAATGAGAAAGAAGCAAATTTTGTTTCAATATATGGAATGACTTTCTAAGAATTACAACTCTTCAAAACTGAAATGGACTGCTTTAGGAAAGATTAAGCTCCCTTTGATTGCAGGTATTTAAGCAGATAATTTATTCAATCTGTCAAGTATTTTCATCGACTGAAAAGCTGTAGCACTAGGTGTCTCCTAAGGCACCTTTCTTAGAATCTATTAGCTTCTGCCAGGCCCAGAGATGGGAAGTCCTGGGTTCAAATCTGGCCTCAGACACTTCCTAGCTGTGTAGCCCTGGGCAAGTCACTTGACCCCCATTGCCTAGCCTTTACCCTTCTTCTGCCTTAGAACCAATACACAGTATTGATTCCAAGATGGAAGGTAAAGGTTTAAAATTTTTATAAAATTTTTTAAAAAGAATCTATTAGCTTCTAAATGCCTAGAACTTATGAATCACTTACGAATTAGATGAGTTTCTATTTGATTACAAGCACTTGGACAAGAAGACCAAGATTTCTTATTAATCTTTATATCACCTTGAATACACAGCGTAATGCTTTGATCTGATTCCCACTCCTCCCCCCCTTCCTGGATCACTGTATGCTTTTAATTTTCTTTAGATTGCCAACTCCACTGGATACTTTTTTGAAACTCATCCCACTGTTCTGGGTTTAAGTCTTATACCTAGCTATAAGATAAGAAAGACTGTATGAAAGTTTTCTTGGGACAGAGATGTTTTGGGTTAGGATGACTCTCTCTCATTTTTTACTCCCTCCAGGCTTCACATTCCTCATACCACATTAATACATGCAGTGCACAAACACAATACCACATACAAAGGCTGGGTTTTTTTTTTTTAAGCCAAAGAAAAGTATCACCAACAGGAATTTCTTTCACTTCAGAATTCCTTTCAGAATCCTTTCAGTGATTCTCTTGTTGGAAACAATTTTAAAAGAAAGGCTTCTCCCATTCTCTCTTTCTCCTTATCTTCTAACTTGAAATTATGTTGCATTAAAGGTCTAATTCTTTCCACTGAGGACTGCTAGGGCTCTTCAGCTTTGTCAAAACTAGAAATGTTTATTAGAGAAGAGAGGAAGAGGAAAAGAAAGCTGGAATGGAAGGACACTCTTACCTAACCTTGATTCCATTGACATTTCCTTTGACAACGAACCAAACCCAAGTACAAAACTGACCCCATGCATACATATATTAGGCAATAATAATCTTTAACCTGCTTCACATCCTGTTTCACACCCAAGGTAAGGAAATTTATTTGTTTTTCTTCTCTTAATTATCCCCATGGAGGAAAAATGAGAGGAAAGTGTAGGTAGAGCCCAGAATTTCCATTTACAATTATGTGACCAGACAGAATTGCTTTGTGGGCTGCTAAATTCCCAGATGAACTCCTGTTTATAATGACAAAAGCTGGAGGCCCTAAGCAATGGAACAGGAGCCAAGGTCAACAGGCAGGGGGCTCAGGCATCATAACACTTTCAGCACAAATAAGAGGGTTTGCCTGTCCTCTTGGACTTCAAAGGACTAAGGTGAACTGAATATCATTTATCCATGGCTATTATCCTGAACTTGCTGTGTGGCTGAGGGAAAGAGGAGATGGTTATTTAGTTTCACGATTGAAGATGAAATTCCATTGTGCCTCTCAAACCCTGTGTCCCGCTTTATCACCTTTACCACCTCTACAGCAAACTCACACAGAGAAGAAATTTGAGCTTACGGAGAGCTGACAAGAGATAAAACACCAGCAACCATTTTTCTCAAGGATTTACAATCTCAGAACTCTCAAAAGATAAAATAACTATCACTACTCCCATCTTTAAAAATAAACAAAGCAAAAAACAAACTTTTGCTTTATCCTGCCGTCCCCCACTGGCTATCATCCTATATCTTTCTACCTCTTCCAGGCCAAATGTCTAGAGAAAGCAATGTACACAATGGGTGCCTCCACTTCCTCTCCTCTCATTCTCTTCTAAACCCTCAGCAACAGTCTGGTTTCTGGTCTTACCGTTCAAATGAAACAACCTTTCTAAAAAATTACCAATGATCTCTTAATTGCCAAATCTGATGGCCTTTCCTCCCCCGATCCTAAACCCCTCTCTGGCCTTTGACACTCTTAATCATCTTTCTTTCTGAGTACTTTTTCCTTCCTAGGTTTTTGTGACATTGCTTTCTCTTGGGGCTCCTGCTATCTCATTCTCCTTTGCTGTTTCTTCATCATTTCCTTTCATACATTTTATGATCTAGCTTCACTCTCCTACTTGCAGTTCCTTGAAAAAATGCTATACCTTCCATGTTTGGACTATCCCCTATTCCTCAAAGGTGTCACCTCCTAGTGTCCAAAGCTTCTTTCAAGACTCAGCTAAAGTCCATAGTCTGCAGGGGGCTTTTCCTGGTCCCCACAATTGCTAAGGTTTTAGGTTACCTTCTCCTATTATGTATTTATCTTATATGTACCTGGTTATTTGCATATTGTCTCCCTAATCAAAATATAAACTCTTAGAGGTCAGAGACTGGGTTTTTGTTTTTTAATTTCCTTTGGATCCTCATCACTTAGCCCATTACCTGGCACAGAGTAAGTACTTAATGAATTTTTTTCTTGACAACTCAGCTTGATTACTTTTTGTATTTACCTAATGTTTTTTCTCCCAAACCTTTTCTACCTGAGAATCATGGATCAATAGCTGAAAGAAATCTCAGAGGTCATCTGGTTCAACTCTGATTGTATAGATGAGAAAACTGAGACCTGAAAACAAACAAGATTTGAAACTACATCTTCTGATTCAAGTAGAAAGCTTTTTTTTTTTATTAAAAAATTTTTTTAACCCTTATCATCTTAGAATCCATACTGTGTATTGGTGTCAAGGCAGAAGAACAGTAAGGGCTAAGCAATGAGGGTTAAGTGACTTGCCTAGGGTTACACAGCTAGGAAGTGCCACATTTGAACCCAGGACTTCCCATCTCTAGGCCTGGCTCTCAATCCACAGAGCCATCCAGTTGCCCCCTAAAGCTTTTTTAAAAAATAGGATAGTTAATATTTTGGCCACAACTATGTGATGTTAATGTGGTTTACATTCAGTAATTTCATTATCTTATAATATTTTCAGTAGAACCAGGATAATTATTATTCCATCTAGAGATGATAAGCAGAGTAGGTTGGCAAGGAATAATATTTCATTAGAAGTATATTAAGGAGAGGCAGTGGAATGAGAGTCAGGCCCAGAGGTGGAAGGTCCTGGGTTCAAATTTGCTCTTAAGACACTTCCTAGCTATGTGACTCTGGACAAGTCACATCTCCATTGCCTAGCCCTTACTGCTCTTCTTCCTTGGAACCAGCAATACACAGTATTGATTCTAAGATGGAAGGTCAAGGTTAAAAAAAAAAAGTATGTTTTTGTATCTAACTTCATAGATCATGTTACAAATCTTATCTTAAATACTTACAATTTCTAGATGAGATGAATGTCTCTGGCATTGCATTAGTTTTTGACCAAGGATGCTAATCTCACCATGCACAAATACAATGCTTAATGAAAAAGAACTATGCTTGAATTTCTCAACCTTTTTCTTGGCCTGAGGGCTAAAAAGATGCAAGTTTTCCTTTTTATCTTTTTAAGTGTTCATCTGGAAAGTTATTTGACATGAAGAAATGACCATATCTATAAACAAAAAACCTAAAAGGTATTATCAGCTTTGTTCCTACATCTGGGTATAGCAACACATCTTACAGAAAATCCCTGCTAAGTGCAGGAGAAAATTTAAAACCTACTTGAAATATACATACTGTCTTCCAGCTTTGAGAAACTTGAACTTGTCTCCTAAAGGACCATCTTTCTGGAGAAAGACATCACTCTGTAAGCAGCTTTCCCCAATAATTTATATTCAATCATATAAAACACTTCAACACTTAATATGTATTTCCCTACATTTAAGGAGGCTCTCACTGTGTTAGTATCACTGTGTCCTTAAACAATGACTCATAGCTCTGCTTGCAGATGAAAAAAATTTTTTTTAAATCTCTTTCTGGGGTAGTCTCTGTTTCCCAGTGAGTCCTTGAAAACTCAATATCAGTTTGCAATTCTGACCTCCCAAAACTTGTATCTTATTTTTATGAATACTAAAATTGATTTCTATAAATGTAGCTGCCTGTTAACAAGTACTATTTATGTAGACCATTGCTTTCATTCAGGTAGTTGTCTTTTGCTTAAAGGGGAAAAAATTCTCAACATTCTGGCCTAATTTCTCTGTCTCTGCAACTTTAAAGTGGATTGAGTTTAGCTGTTAGTTAACTTCCACCGCTTTGTGCCTTTATGGAACAGGACCATCATAGCGAGTTATTTTTATTCAAGTCAGTTGGAAAATTATATTCATATAGATTGGGGAAATGGAGGCACTCGAATTTTTAACTTTTCGAAAGGTAAATTAACCATGTCTAAAGCAGATAAGGCATATTTGAGACTTCATCATATACGAAAGCTCCTAAATACCTAGATTTTTAAAGTAATTCTGTCATAAAAACAGACAAAGGGAACCTCCAGACTAATTTCTCTTAGACCAAGACAAACATTTTCCATGAGGAAATCTACTTTTCACTTTCCTACAGTGAAAAAAAAATCTCTCTGGGAAAGGAATGGGCCTATGGAGGAGCAATGACACAGAGGGCACAGAAGAGGTACTGCAGCTAAGCAGAATCTCAGGGGATTTACATGCCCTCCCCCATTCTGTCTCCTCTTCAATGCTTTGAATAGCCATAGGAGAGGGCTAAGGTTTCTGGCAGAGCCTCTCTCCCCAACAGAAATGCTTATGAATTACAGGAAAGATAGTGTGTTAGCTCCATAATTAACTAAGTCATCTGGAAGACTGATCAATCCATCTTGATCAATTAGTTGAAAGGCCTTGCCTCTGACCCTTATGTCGGTGAAGCCTCCTGCTTTTCCTCTGGGAACCCAAGAACAGCAATGTGCCTCTGAAAATTTCCTAAACAGTCTAGAGATAAGACTTTCAAAAAAAACCAAAACAAAACAGTTGTCTGATAAAAGAGACAAAGAAAATTAAAATACAAAACGGTCCATATTCTCCACAAAGAAACCTTCAATGGCATTATAGATCAGTAACTGAAAATTTCCCTTGACTTAAAAAAACCAACCAAATAGAATATACCATTTCTTTTATATGTCCTATCCCCTTATTCTCAACCTTGTACTTAAATGCATCAAAGATGGCAAAACACAAAAAAATAGTCAAGAAATGCTTGCCTACTCACCAGTATTCCACAGGCAAGGAAAAGTAAACATCACTATTGAGGCTACTACCTAATTGAGCCTTAGGGGTCATAGGAACACAGAATGATAAGAAGAATATTTAGAATCTGACAGGAAAAACAGCAAAGGAACATGGAAGCAGTTCCTAGGGTTCTAATTTTTATTTTCTTCCACATGATGAATATTTCTTTCCCAAACTGAGCTACATTCTATGTCAACTAAACTCTTTGGGCAGAAGAAATGTGTGGGAGGCAGGGAAGGATAAAAGATTTAGCCTCATACATATGGCTCACAGTTTATCGATATATGGAGGGGAAAATAAATGAAAAGGAAAAAGAGCTAATGCTGAACAGAATTTGCAAATGCCTCATTATATAATAACCATGAAATAATAACAACAATAATACTTAACATTTATATTTTTTAAGGTTTGCAACAAAATACTTCATATGCATATTATCTCATTTGATCCTCACAGCTATGTCATAAGGTAGGTACTGTTATTATTTTATAATATTTCATTCATTTATTATTTAAATCCTTACTTTGTCTTAGAATTTATATTAATTCTATATTAGTATATATACACATTAATATATATTATATGCCATATAATATACATACTAAATAATATATATTAAATATGTATACTAAATAATAATTCAAAGGCCGAAGAGCAGTAAGGGCTAGCTACTGGGGTTAAGAGACTTGCTTAGGACCATACAACGAGGAAGTATATGAGGCCAGATTTGAACCCAGGTCCTCCTGACTCCAGGCCTAGAACTCTATCTATTTTATGAGGAAACTGAGGCTAAGTGACTTACACAGGATGATACTGCTAGCATCCACGGGAGGGTTTGAACTCAGTTCTTCCTGATTCTAAATCTAACACTAAATATCCACTGTGCCAGTTAGTCATTTCAAATGTCTCCTGATAGTAAACTACCAGTGAATCCAATGAAACTTGTCTCCTTGTTGCAATTTTTGTGCTGTCTTTGATGGAAATGTTCTGATAAAGTCCAAACAAGTACCACAAAATGGATAAGAGAGTTTTAAGGAAATAGATATGGAAGCTGGTTGGAAATGTCTTCCACCTTGGTTTGTCTTACCAGCAGAATCAGCTCCTGAGGCCCCTCCACTTGTCTGCTCCTCAGCATCAAGTGCCTGCATGTCTGTATAGGACGGGTCAATACTTGGGCTACTAGTATCCTCAGAATGAGTAGTCCAGCTGCTCTCGGAAGCCAGGGGGCATCTTCCCAAGGAGTCAAAGGAGGGACATGTCCAGCAGGACATGGTTAGCGGTGGGGCTAGAGGTAAATCCAAAAAAGAAAGCAACTAATATTAATTGGGCTACCTTGCCTGAATTTTTTTCCTTTTCTTTTCAAGAGTTCAAAGAATTTTCATAGTTTGTATCTCAAAATACCCACCTGAGAAAGAATGGCAGGTAAAATAAAAGAGGAAGTTATTTATTGATGATGTTTTTAAAAACATACAATAAAAGAGTCTAGCTTACACTTTGGTGGGTAGCTTTGCTCAAAGCAAGAAGATATTAATTTAGTAGCATTATCTTTGAGTTCTTCAGTTTAGAGTTATACCATCATCCTTAATATAATTCATTCATTGGAAAAATATTCTAAATAAAAATAAAAAATATATAATTCATTCATTTAAAATCCTGTGCAAATGTATTTCTGTTGTATGACTGGTATATAGTCAAACAGAACTTGCAATTATCTATTTTCTATACAACTTCTAATGCTGTCGTGCATCCAACTGCAATAACTACCCTCTTCCTCTTTTTTTCCTTGGCACTAATACACCCCAAAATCACCATTTTTATATCATATTTGGAGATTCAAAATGAAGAATTTCATAGTATCCAGAGACTAATTTATTGTCTCCACCATTCCTTCATGAAAGACACAGAATAACCAAAATTATCTCAGTTGCTGCCCTGACATCTTATCTTCTCAAGTTTACTGAAAAACACAGAAAACCTCTAGTTAATGGCATGTGCAAGATTATTCATTTAAAAGTGCCATATTGAGGAAAACATTATTTATGCTCCATGCTCCATATTAGGTATGATGTGAAATACAGCGAAGATGCAAGGTATAATCCCTGCTCTCAAATATCATGCAATCTTGGGTAGCTAGGTAATCACAGTGAGTGGATAGCTAGCTGGGCCTGAAGTCAGGAAGACCTGGGTTCAAATTTGATTTCAGATAATTCCTATCTTGGTGGGTTCTGGGGAAATCACTTAACCATGATTGCCTAACCCTTGATGCTCTTCTGTCTTAGGATAGCTACTAAGACAGAAGGTAAGGGTTTAAAAAAAAAAAGGGACACATTTTGGTAGTAGAAATAAAATATACACAGTTAACTATAATGCAAATAAGAATATAAGTGAATGGGGGTGTCTGAACAAAAGGCTCTAAAAGACTTCAAGTAGGAAAGGAATTTAGGAACGTTATTATGGAAAAAGTGGCAACTGAAAAAAATAAGTCCCTCTGAATTGTCCTTGGGCCTTGGAAAAACGGGAAGGTTTTTTAACAGGCAAAGATGCAGAAGAGGGTGACACAGTCAGTCAATGTATTAGGCAACAATTCTGTCCAAAAAACTCTCACTCAATCTAGCATTGGGGACCTTGCTATCCTTGTTCATTTACTTTCTGAAGAAATAAATGCCACTCAGGTGACAACTTTGTTTTGAGAGCTCCAAGGACTTTCACAGTTCCCATATCAGTGTGAGTGAGGTAGCCTGTCTTTGCTCACAACATGATCCCAAACCCTGGAATGTTAACAGTCTCCCACTTGCCCAACCTCTATCTCTACCAATGAAAATTCTTCTCTTCCTTTACGTAGAACTTGGGTTCCTTTAAGCAGAACTCATAATGCCTTCTGTGAGGCCCTCAGCTAGAAATCATTGCTCCTTACAGTTAATCTCACATAGTAATATGAGTGTTTTCCTATACAGGAAATGTCAAAGAAGAAGTTGGCAACCTTTCTGGCTAGAAGTGTGTTTGTGAAATAGTATGGAGAGAAGACAGAATATTCACACAGAGCCCATGCATAGATATAGTTATGGATAAATAGATATGTAATAAGAATAGGTTAGTATATACCAGAATGAGAAAAAAGTTAATAATATTAATTAAAATAAAGTATGTTTTAAAAGTAGTAGAACATGTGGAAAAATTGGAATGCTAATGCATTGTTTGTAGATTGTGAACTGATCCATCCATTCTGGAAGGGAATTTGGAACTGTGCCCAAAAAGCTATGGGTCTATATCTCAAAGAGATTTTTAAAAATGGAAAAGGATTTGTTTGTATAAAAATATTTATAGCTGCTCTTTTTGTGGTGGCAGAAAATTAGAAACTAAAGGGATGTACTTCAATTGGGGAATTGCTGAATAAATTGTGATATATGACGATGATAGAATACTAACTATTGTGCTGTAAGAAATATTGAATGGGATGATTTCAGAAAGAGCTGGAAAGACCTTCATGAACTGATGCAGAGTGAAATAAGAAGAAACAGGAAAATCTTGTACATAGTAACAGTAATATTGTGGAATGATTAAACATGATAGACTTTGTTACTAACAACAATACCCAGGACAATCCTCAGGGTCTCATGAAAAAGAGTGCTATCCACCTCCAGAGAAAGAACTGTTGGAGTCAGAATGCAGATGAGAGCATATGATTTATCATTTGTTTATTTGGGTATCTGTTTTTTCAGTTTAGAAATAAAAGATTATTCACTTGCAAAAATGAATATGGAAACATGCTTTGCATGATAAAACATGTAAAACCCAAATTGAATTGCTTGTCAGCTCAGGGAGTGGGGTAGGGAAGAAAGGATGGAGACAATTTAGATTACATAACTTTAGAAAACTCACGTAGAAATTTGTTATTAGAATAATTTTTTTAAGTAGTAGAATAGGGAGCATCTAGGTGGTTCAGTGGATAGAGTCAGCCTAGAGATTTCCTATCTATGTGACTTCCTAGGCAAGTCACATAACTCCCATTGCCTAACCCTTATTGATCTTCTGCCTTAGAATATTGGTTCTAAGATTTAAGGTAAGGGTTTCCAAAAAAAGTCACAATCTTTATACTTAGAAACTCATAAGACAGAACTATCCCCATATAACCCTCAAACAAAAGGGGAGACTTTTATGTTGATCTGGACAACTAAAAGGAATACAAATTATTCTGACCCATAAAAAATGCTTCAATTCTTGATGAATAAATAAGATAATATTTCAAAGTATTCTTTAAATATTAAAGCACTATGTATTATTATTATTAGCTATTATAATGTACCATTAATAAAGTTGATAGAAATTTATTACCATTACAGGACTATAAGAGATAATCTAGTCACCAGGACCTTCATTCCACATATGGAAAGAAACTGAGGCTTAGACAAGTCAAGTACCTTGCCCGAGGTCAAATATATATATTTATATATATATATATATGTATATATATATATATATATGACATTTGAAGCCTAGGTCTACTAATGGTAAATTCAGTGCTGCTACTCAAAGATCACACTTAGTTATTTTTATTCTGGCTCATTTCACTGAATCCTCCCAGTCTTTTTCTATTTAACCAACCCAATGCTGAACTTAAAGAACCACTCTTTCTGGAAGAAGGCAGCCAGATGTCAGTGCAGCTCACTAATTGCTTTTGTCTGGTTCAACACATTTGCTTACTTATATTGGTTTAGAAATCATTAATGCAGCAATTTATTTAAGTCTCTAATGAAATTTGCTCAGACCATAAAATTAGCGAAAAGGGCCTGGAGGATGGGGGGAGGATGGTGAGCCTGGAATTGATCCTCTTCCAGAAGCCAAGCTTAAGATATTTATGCTATGGAACAGCAAGATTCTATTGCTACCTTATAACCCTCTCTTCCCCCACCTCCCAACACCCCCAACTCTTTCATGCCATAAAGGAACAGATTCAAATCTACTTCTCCATTTACAGACATCCATGAGTTGTTAACTAATGGCATCTTTTCTCTTAAGAATTCTAGGACACTTGGTAGATAATTAAGCTAAAATAAATAAATCCAGCAAAAAAAAAAATCTGATGTGAGAATTAAGTTCTGAGGTCAGTAACTAAGGCAAAAATCCCATAAGGTCAAAATTATTGTTGAAAATTCCTTAAATCACCTATAAAGTAAAGAACAATATCTTTAAATGGTTGTAATAGGAATGATATGCCTCCATTATGGGTGTTTTGGACATATGTTCCTCAGCATAGATTTTTACCCACAATTAACAGATTATGCATTTACCACAGCATTTGCTAATGGGTACATTTATAGATAACTGGTTAATTAAATTTTCCTTTTCTTTTGTGGCTCAACTGTGATTTTACCAAAAGAAACACTAAGTGTTTGTGCCAGTGATTCATTTGGAGGAAATTTGCTAATACTCAGAATGCTCTAATTGTCCTAGATTGCCAATCTAGTGCTATTCTGGGCTAAGTTTAATTTAGGCCTGTTTGATGTTTCAAGCTAAGGAATGAAACATAATAAGACACTTATGGACCATAAAATATTTAACAAAGTAAAGTTTGCCCAATCATAAAAAGAATCAATTAAGGATATAACATTGATTCTAATGAGCAAGTCTCTCAACTACTTTCCTATCTCTCAATCAGTCAATCAATAGTCATCTATTAATTGCTTACTTAATAACTTAAAAACAACAACAATAACAACAACAACAAAAAGCTATTATTGTCAAGGAGCCATCTGGTCAAAAAGGTATGCTGACTCATGTGAGAGTGGAAATTCTTTCAAGCTTGAGGAACCCTCATAAGCTAGGTGTTTTTGTTTAAACCCGTACCTTCTGAAAGAGGTAAATGTTGGAGGGAATGTGGCAAAATTGGGACACTAATGCATTATTATTGGTGGGGTTGTGAACTGATCCAACCATTCTGGAGGGCAATTTGGAACTATGCTTTAAAGGGCTAGAAAACTGTGAATAATATTTGATCCAGCCAACACCACTACAAGGCTGGTACCCAAAAGAGAAAATAAAGAAGGGAAAAGACCTACTTGTACAAAAACATTTATAGCAGCTCTTTTTGTAGTGGCAAAGAACTGGAAATTGAGGGGATCTCTCTCAATTGGGGAATGGCTGACCAAATTGTGGTACGTGTTGGTAATGGAATTATATTGTGCTATAAGAAGTGATAAGCTAATGGGGGTGAGGAGGGAGGAGGGGAAGGAATCTGAATCATGTAAATACAGAAAAATTTAATTAATTAATTAATTTGGTAGATTTTTTTCAAAAAGAAAGAAATGAAAAGCTAGATGATTTCAGAAAAAGCTGGAAAGATTTGTGGGAATTGATGCAGAGTGAAATAAGGAGAACTGGGAGAACATAGTACACAATAACAGCAATATAGGGCAATGACTGCGAAAACTTGGCTACTGTCAGTAATGAAATGATCTGGGGCAATCCTGACAGACTTATGTTGGATAATGGGGAATGCTATCCACCTCCAAAAAAAGAACTATTGGAGTTGTCTTTCACATCACTATCTTTTTGGTTTTATTTTGGAGTTTTGGTTGTATATGAGTTTACTCTTATAACAATGACCAATATGAAATAAACACAAACAAAATACATACAAATAAACATACAAGCAAAAACAAACAAACAAAAAACAACCCTTGCCTTCCGTATTAGAATCAATATTATGTATTAGTTTCAAGGCAGATGTAAGGGCTGGGCAACGGGGGTTAAGTGACTTGCCCAGGGTCACACAGCTAGGAAGTGATTGAAGCCAGATTTGAACCCGGGACCTCCTTCCTGTCTCTGAGCCGGGCTCTCAATCCACTACTCACACAGACCAGGCTTTTTATACCTCATGCATTCAAGAAGCCATTCCAAACCCTAATCTCATAGACCAGTGGTTCTCAAAAGGGCTTTTCAGAGTGGCAACCCTGCCACAACCATATCATTTTACAAAAAGAAATCCCTAGTTGGCAGGAACAACTGGTTGAACTGAAATTTGCAATCATAAAAGCATAGATTATCTTTCCTCATCTATTTGGTCAAATGAGAATCAAACTTGGAATTATTTGGAATTTCAAAGAAAAAGTACAAAACGAACAACTGAAGTTTAAGCATTAGCTAAAAACATATCAGATTAGTTAATACCCAGTCTAGTTAAAACTTTTAGCTAAAACCTACATGTATAGAAACATGAATGAAAACAACTAAATTTAAAAATCCTAATAAAGTATAGGTTGACCTGGATCACCTTTGGGTCCCTTTTAAATTCTAATTCTGTAAACAGGATGAGACTTAGGGCTGTCTACTTCCTTTAACTTTATAGGTGAAGAAATTGAGCTTCATAGAGATTGATCATAAAAGCAAAAAAAAAGCAAAAAAGATTTGTAATTACAAGGTATCTCAAAGGTCATCTATTCCAACCTCATTTTTACAGATGAAGAAACTCAGATCCCAGGAGGTTAAATAAATTGCCTAAATCCACCCAAGGAGTAAGCATGAGAGACAAGATTTGAATCCAGGTCCTCAGAGTCCAAATCTTCTTTACATTGCACTATGCTACTTCAATATAGTTGTAGAATTGGTTAGTTCAAGAGCTTGGTTTGGTACATTAACATCTTCCACTTAACTAAAGTGGAAGCAACTATGGAACAATATGCCTAGCATCTGGAAAACATGAGTTTAGTATCCTTAGGTACTAATTAGCTATATGACCTGAAGCAAGTCACTCAACCGCTCTCTGCCTCTGTTTCCTCATCTATAAAATGGGGATAATAATATTACCTTCCTCTCAGGGCTGCTGTGGCGACCAAATGAAATATTATAAAGCATTTAGCATAGTGCCTGGAAAATAGTAGGTGCTTAATAAATACGTATTGCTTTCTTTTCTTCCTGTTCAATGACTCAAAACAGAATAACAGTTCATCTTAGAGAATAGGATCATAGCATTTTAGGTTAAGGTCTAAAAGGCACCAAAGAAATCATCTTATCCAATACCCTTTGCAGTTGAAGAAAATGAGATCCAGAAAGATCATGACTTACCTATCTTCATAGTTTTAGAAAATATAACATTGAGTCAATTCATATTTCTGCAGATTGACTAGATCAACTTTTTTTTTGGTGGGAGGAAAGATGTCACTATGTTGAGGACTCAGTAAAAATACCTGGATTCAATCGATGGTTCAGTAAAGTAGTTCAGTTCTTTGCCATTTTTGGTTCCAGGATTAGTGACTTCTAATTTCTGATGATTTCTGTATACTACCATACTCTTCTTTCTTCCTGGGCTTTTTTTTTTTAAATGTTCTGTCTGTCTCCAAAACAGATCAAAACTTAACTTAAACTTAGGGATAATATAATATTTATGGTTTTGCTAGTTATCTATTCTAGGAAAAATTCTTAATACTGCTGCTATTTGGTGGTCCTTTGTTTTTAAAGAGGATCAGTGATATTACTGGGTGATGCCTGGACTTGTGAGTGAACTGGATTTTAGTGAGGCTGAGTTGCACAAAGGTCAACCTCATTATCTCTCAGAGTTATTGAAGTCCAGTGGAAGGACAAAAGTCAGAACAACTAACTATGGCAGATATGAAGTGGGTGACCTTGGCATCTTTGATGTCTGACCAAACTATAAGCACTCCACAGTGCCTGCTTCATCTGCCTTCCTGGCCATTGGAACAAACTTCTTATCCATCTATTCTGTCAGGAGAAGTCTTCATGTGCTTGGGGTCCTCAATCTGTTTAGCCAATCTACAAAGATGGTTTTACTGGAGTGCATCCCATGTGCATGCTACAGCTAGATATGAAGTCTCCTCAAGATATAAGATGTGAATTTTATCATTTAAGATATTTAGAGTGGCCTCAACTTTGCAGCAGGGGGCACTCTTATTTTACATTAGACTTAAGGGGGAGGCTCTTTCCATTTCTTAAATCATTCTCTCCTCTAGACCCCAAAGTTTGTATCTCTCTTCCAGCCCCATATAAGATAAAAAAAAAAAGACCACTGCCTCTTTCTTTCTGTTTGTCTTCTTTTTATGCCATCTGAAAGAGATTATTCATCTCCTAATTCTTGGGCTGAGAATCAGATCAAGATGGCATTTCTCTACCTTGTATCCTCTCCTACCTAGGGTTTCAAAGAAAGCCAGAGATGGACTATGTTCTTTGAATGTTTACACATATCTAGAGCTGTTTTCATCACCAAGCTGTTGCTCTTGGTTATTCAATCAGCCTCAGAATGTTTCAGTGCACAATGAAATAAATACCCTGGACATGAGGGCTGCTGGATGGTTATAGAAAACTTCATTGGCTCTGTCCTTCTGTTGCTCTCACTAAGCTCCCCAGACGGTCTGGCCTGGCTATTCAAAAGGCACAAAATAAGAGATTTAACATTAAAGACAGCCTCTTTGTCTCCCACTCCACTATGGTTACAGCCTTCTTGCATTTTAATTAGGGTAAACAGCACATTCCCATTCTAGGCTGTAATCCAACCTTCTTTCCCTTCTCTTTAGGCCCCCTTAGGTGTGCATGCAACTTAAAGTCCACCTTCTGACACTGTCAGGTCTTTAACATGCCTCTGGATTTACTACAAAGGAAGTGGAAGGATGGAAACTAGGGGAGGTTAAGGATAAGCTAGAAGAAGATATTCTTCAATCAAGTCCCTTGCTGTGAAATTACTCTCTGTTCTTATTTCTCAGTGCATGGCAGGACACTAAGCAATTTCATAATTCACTGAGACAATGCTTGTCATCCAAAAAAGGCAAATAGACATCCATTCTCCTTGTTTCAAATGTTTTAAGCTAAATAAAATAGGTACTCTTCAGAAAGGCACAACCTAGAGAAAACCATTCTCTTAAGACATTTTCATCAGAACAAATCAAAAACAATGAAGAAAAATTCCATTTCCTGAGGTAGACACTGGAACAGAAAGCTCTAGATAGACAATAGATGCAGGTGGCATGGAGTATGTGAGACAGAGAAAGCAGAAGGGAAAAGAAGGATTCTCTTCTTAGTAATCTTTTTGTTTGTTTGTTTGTTTTTTAACCCTTGCCTTCTATCTTAGAATTGATTCTAAGTATGGGTTCCAAGACAGAAGAGTGGTAAGGGCTAGGCAGTTGGGATTAAGTGACTTGTCCAGAGTCATAGGCCAGATTAGAATCTAGGACCTCCCATCACTAAGGCCTGGCTTTTAATCTGTTCAGCCATCTAGATGTCCTTTCTTCTTATTAATCTTAATGGTACTACTGAAAAGATGAAAAGTTCCCAGATTGTGGCTTCTCTTTCCAATCTTACCCCACCCGCATGCAAACAACCCACAAGTCCAAAAGCTCCAGGATCTTTCTGTACTATACCACATATTCTATTAGTCAAAACCCATTTAAATTCATGACCACCTCTGGGAAAAGTCTTAATTAGCTTTAGAATGCAAGCTCCCAGAAGGCCAGGAATGTCTTTCTTTATGCTTATATTTGTATTCCTAGCATTAATCTCAGAATAGTGTCTAGGAATATTGCCTAGCAGGCACTATTATTCAGTCTTTTTTTTTTTTTTCAGTCTTGTTGGACTCTTTGTGACCCCATTTGGGATTTTCTTGGCAAAGATACTGGAGTGGTTTGCCATTTCCTTCTCCAGCTCTTTTTATAGATGAGGAACTGAGGCAAACAGGCTTAAAGATTTGCCCAGGGTCACATAGCTAGGAAGTATCTGAGGCCAGATTTGAACTTGGAAAGATGAATCTTCCTGACTCCAAGCCCAGCAATGCTATCCACTGTTCCATCTAGCTGCCTCACCTAGCACATAGAAAGTGCTGAGTAAATGCTTGTTGACAAATCCAAAGGACCCGTGATGAAAAATCTTATCTACCTCCAGAAAGAATTGATGAATTCTATATGTAGATTAAAGCATTTATTTTTACTTTATTTTTCTTGGATTTTATGTGTTTTCTTTTGCACCATGACCAGCATTTTAGTATATTTTTCAGGACTTCACATAGATTATCAACATTATATTGCTTGCCTTCTCAAGGAATAGGGGAGGGAGGGAAACAATTTGGAGCTAGAAATTTTAAAAGATGAATGTTTAAACATTTTTTCCTGTAATTGGAAAATTTTTGAAAAAATAAATAAAAATATCTCAAAAATAAATATTTATGTGAAAGTATACATCAAATAGTCTTGAAAGATTGATTTGAAGTGAATTAACAACATAAATAAAAAAGAAAACTTTTTAGGGAAATAAAGACTGAAAAATGAAATACCAATGAAAATTTTATACAATTAGGTAGGAACAAAAAAATCTTCTGATTTCTGATCTGTGTTATTCCAAGTTACTGGCTAAAATTTCTACCTAGCTATTATGGCAACCTCATTCATTTGTACCATGTAGATATAATAACACCATGAGTGTTCATCTGCATGGATTTTTGGAAATTCCAGATCAATAGTGCTGTGAAGTAAGGGGATGGTCAGTAAGTAACTGCTAACCAACAAATCTCCAAACCCCAAAAAAAAGGGGCCTTGCTTGAAATTCCAACTTTAACCCTTTGCAGGAAGAAGCAAAAATCCAACAGCCAAATAATAAGGTAGTGTTGTAATTTTTGAGGCAAACAGAACCATAAACACTTTTTCTTCTTCACAGCCAACCTAAAACTTTCAATTACAAAAAGACAAAAGTCCTGTTACAGAAAGGATCTCCATTTGAAGGCACAGTTGGGAAATCAACTTTGAACAAGTTTTGTTCCCTAATGGTAAAATAATTCTATAAACATTAAGTACCTATCGTGTACACAGAACTATTGGTTGGATGAAACAAAGTTTTAACAAGACAAATAGCTTTCTTTCTAAGACTCAAGAGTCCCCTAGTCAATAGAAAAAACACTTCTTGAACATTTGTGAAGTATATTACTTTTTACCTTTAATACCTGCTCATGACAGTGGTCAGTGAGAAGAATTCTATGTGATAAAAGTTCCTTTAGGAATCAGGGTTTTACCTTTATTTTTTCCCAAAGTTTTTCCTTTCTCTCTCCCCACCCCCCAAAATGATAAGCAATTTGATCTAGGTTATACATGTACAATCATGAAAATGAATTTCCATTAGGTCTCTAAGTTATTAATTCCAGGATTAGAAAACTTACATGAATCAGAGTTGTACTAAGTAATAATGATATTTTAACTTTTTCATGATGGTGATGACCTTACATAGAAATCCCTATTACACACTTCATACATCTTCATCATGCCTTTGTGCACCTTCCCCCCAAATTTCTGGCACTCCCCCTCTCTTTTCAGCTTCCTTTAATGTAGTCTCCCCTATTAAATTACAAGTTCTCTGATGACAGAGGCTGCATCCACAGTTTGAACAGTACTTGAAACATAGCAGGTGCTTAACAAATGTTTACTGTATTATTTTGTTCCTAATCCAGTAAATTTTACTGGGATTTTCCCCAAGGAAACATCTAAGCTTAAAAAATAAATGTGGAAACCAGAATAATATTTTCATTTCTTACCACTACCACTACATCAGCTATATACTTTGGAAGTGCCATCAACTGTTGTCCTGACTTCTGTCTTGCCACTGGCCTTGGATGACTCTGGAAAAGAGAATGATGCTGACAATTGCATGCAACTGCCTCACTTAAATCCAACTCAAATGCAAGTCAAGACATCACCCCATGATGTCATTGGTCCTCTTCTAAAATGAAAGGCAGACAACACAGCCATACATTTCACCCAAAACACTAGAAGTTCTTTCTCTAGACATCACAAGGATACCCTTACTCCTATTACTAAATGCTAGCAACCTACAAAGCAAAACTCAGCCTTGATACTTGATAGTTGTATCCTTATCTAATGGCCAGCCCATCTTCCTTTTCAATCATATACATCAGTGGTTCCCAAACTTTTTTGGCCTACTGCCCCCTTTCCAGAAAAAAAATATTACCTAGCCCCCTGGAAATTAATTTTTTTAAAATTTTAATAGCAATTAATAGGAAAGATAAATGCACCTGTGGCCATCACTGCCCCTCTGGATCACTGCAGCACCCACCAGGGGGCGGTAGTGCCCACTTTGGGAATCACTGATACACATCTTTACTTACTTTACACATCTTGACCTTCTTTCAAGTTTCTTATCTGTTATGTGGTGCAGCCTGCTCACATCCATCTCTCTTCCATCCTTTGTGTGATACTCATTTTTAATTCTTCACAGACTTTGTACTAGTCCATGACTCATGGCTGGTGGAATATTGCCATGAAAAAGTTGGTCGTTTATTTCTGGGAAAAGTTTGGAGTCATTAATGAAGTACTGCAACTTTTCCCAAAGACAATTTAGTATGCTCTCTTCCTTTTTAATTTTTGGCCCAACTCCTTGTCCACTTGAACTCTCTTTCCCAGACATGTATGTAATGCAGATTGTACCCCATGGAGTATGCACTGAGCTGCCCTTCCTACTTCTAGTCAACCATATGTGTTGGCTCTGCATTTAAGAACTTAGCTGTGCTAGGATGACAAAGCAATCTTCTTAGTCTCATAGCCTAAGCAGCAGTAGGGCCCCATAAGTTGAAAAGAAGAGATAATTTTCTGCTGACTCTCCAGATAACATGATATAATTTTGGGAATTCCAGTGAGGAATAGGGAAGAAAGAAACTTCAACCTGACAATATAACAAATGTTCCCACATAGAGACTAGAGCTGAGGGTTCAGCAAAGTGAGCTTGAATCTAGGCTTCTGTTTGCCTCTTCTGCTTTTTCTTTGACTGATTGTAGGTGACCAAAACAGTAACCATGAAATGGATATGTCCATTCTTAAAGAGAATATTATGAGTTTGTGAGGTCTCAAGATCTGTATCTCTTGGTCAAAGTTGACTGGTTTTGCCAGAAGACATGTACCTAGAGGACATGACAGGGCTAAAGTAAAACATAAAATGCCTATTTAGAAGTCCCTTAAACTGCCAGCATGACTTGATTGACCACATAATAGGGTATAAAAACCTCACATCCAAATGTAGAATGGAAGAAATATTAAATACATACTACTCAGACCATAACATAATAAAAATTACACTCAATAATGGACAGCAGGAAGACTAAAAATTAATTAGAAACTAAATAATCTTATCCTAAAGAATGAATGGGTCAGAGAACAAATCATAGAAAAGATTAACAATTTTATTAAAGAAAATGAAAATGAAGAAACGACATATCAAAATTTATGGGATGCAGCCAAAGCAATATTTAGGGGAAAATTCATATCTCTAAATGCTTACATCAATAAAACAAAGAAGAACAGAACAATGAATAAGGCATGCAATTTTAAAAAAACTAGGGGGAAAAATTAAAAATCCCCAATGAAACACCAAATTGAAAAAACCTAAAAATCAAGGGAGAGATTAATAAAATTGAAAGTAAAAAAACAAAACCATTGAACTAATAAATAAAACAAGGAGTTGGTTTTATGGGGAAAAAAAGATAAATCACTGGTTAACACTATTTTTTTAAAAAGAAAGAAAACCAAATTATTAGTATCAGAAATGAAAAAGGCAAAATCACAACTAATGAAGAAGAAATTAAGGCACTTATTGGAAGTTATTTTGCCCAACTATGTGCCAATAAATCTGATAATCTAAGTGAAATAGAGGAAATCAGTAACAAAACCAACAGAAAACACATGATTATCTCAATAGATGCAGAAAAAGCATTTGAGAAAATAAAACACTCATTCCTTACAAAAACATTAGAAAAAATTGAATTAATGGAACCTTCCTCAAAGAAATAAATGACATGTATCTAAAAACATCAGCAAATATTATCTGTAATGAGGATAAACTAAAACCCTTCCTAATAAGATGTATAATTCTTAGAAGGAAATGTATGTTTTATAATCTATAATGTAAAGTTTAAATTCTTTTGAGAATAATTTCAGGATAAGGATCTTGCCATCTCCCCAGAATCCAGACAACGAACCTGTTTGGTGGAGGCATCAAAAAGATGCCAAAAGACCCTTCACTGGACCATGAAGATCAAAATTGAACTATTTCCCTCATTTTATCAGTCTTTATCATTTTTAATCGTAACAAAGATCAGGTGTGATGATCAAGCCTTCCCATTATCTCCACTATTATTTAATATTGTACTAGAAATGCTAGCTATAGCAATAAGAACAGGAATTATAATAGGCAACAAAGAAACAAAATTATCACTCCTTACAGATAATATAATGGTATATCCAAAGACTACTAGAGAATCAACCAAAGAACTAACAGAAATAATTAACAACTTCAACAAAATTGGAGGATACAAAATAAATCCACATAAATCATCAGCATTTCTATTTATCACCAACAAAATCCAACTGCAAGAGATAGAAAAGGAAAGTCCATTCAGAATAACTCTAGACAATATAAAATACACAGGGGCATATTTACTCAAAGAAACATAGGAACTATATGAACATAACTATAAAATACTTTTCACACAAATAAAGTCAGACCTAAATAATTGAAAAAAACATTAATTATTCAGTATAGGCTGGACCAACATAGTGAAAATGGCAATAGTACCTAAATTAATTTACCTATTCAATGCCATACCAATCAAACTACTCAAAAATTATTTCATAAAACTAGAAAAAATAACAACAAAGTCCATTTGAAGAACAAAAGGCCAAGAATATCAAGGGAATTAATGAAAAAAAAATGAAGGAAGGAGGCCTGACTATACCAGATATCAAACTATACTAAAAAAAGAGTAATTATCAAAACAATATGGTACTGGCTAAAAAAATAGAGCGGTGGATTAATAGAAAAGATTAGGTAATCAACACATGGCAGTTAATGTTCATGACAACTTAGTGTTTGATAAACTCAAAGATCCAAGCTTTTTGGGAAAGAATTCACGGTGACAAAAACTACTGGGAAAACTGGAAAGCAGTATGATAAAGTTTAGGTATAGACCAACATCTCACACACACACCAGGATAAAGTCAAACTGGATACTTGATACAGAAATAGTGACACTATAAACAAATTAGGGGAACATGGAAAAGTTTACCTGTCAGATTTATGGATAAAGGAAGACTTTATGACCAAACAAGACATAAAGAACATGACAAAAAATGAAACATCATATGGATCATAATATGTAAATGAAAATAATTTGATTACATTAAATTTAAAAGTTTTTTGCAAACAAAACCAATGCAACCAAGATTAAAAAGGAAACAACAAATTTGGGAAAAAAAATTTATAACAAGTGTTTCTGACAAAAAGTCTCATTTCTCAAACATAGAGAACTGAGTCAAATTTATAAGAATACAAAGCATTCCTCAATAGAAAAATGGTCAAAAGATTTGAACAGGCAATTCTCAGAGAAGAAATTAAAACTATCCACATGAAAAAAGTGCTCTAAATCACTATGATTAAAGAAATGCAAATGTAAACAACTCCAAGATACCATCTCATACCTACTAGATTGGCTAACATGACCAAAAAAACGATGTAAATGTTGGAAGGGATGCAGGAAAATTGGAACATTAATTCACTGGTGGTGGAATTTGTGAACATA
Source organism: Gracilinanus agilis (assembly GCF_016433145.1). Taxonomy (NCBI): domain Eukaryota; kingdom Metazoa; phylum Chordata; class Mammalia; order Didelphimorphia; family Didelphidae; genus Gracilinanus; species Gracilinanus agilis. The sequence continues at coordinate 489,747,173 of NC_058131.1, forward strand.
TATAACTATTCTGGGGAGCAATATGGAAGCAAGATCAAAGGGCTACAAAACTATGCATGTCTTTTGACTCAGCAATACCCTCTTTGATTTTGTATCCCAAAGAGATCAGAGGTAAGGGAAAAGGACCTACCTGGACCAAAATATTTTAGCACCTCTTTTTGAAGTGGCAAAGAATTGGAAACTGAGGGGTGGTCCATCACGTGTGAAAAAGATGAAAAAGTTGTGGTATGTGGTCATAATGGAATACTATTGTGCCATAAGGAACAATGAACAGGATGAGTTCAGAAAAACTTGGAAAGACTTAAATGAACTGATGCCAAGTGAAGTGAATAGAATCAGGAGTAGAATGTATATAGTAAGAGAAATATTATAGGATGATCATCTGGGAAGTACTAAACCATTATCAGCAAAGCAAGCCTCCAGAAAAACTGTAAGAGTCTCATGATGGAAATGCTATCCATAGCCAAAGAAGGAACTGTTGTAATCTGAGAGCAGCTCAAAACATGGTCTCTTCCATTATATTTCCTTTATGAAATTTCTATTGTATGTGTGATATGTTTCTTCTATCATGACATAAGCAATATGGAAATAAGTACTGCATGGAAATATAGGTATAACCTATATCAGACTCTTCAATGCCTCAGGGAAAGAGGAGACAACAGGGATGGAGAAAATCTGAATTTTAAAATGTCAAAAAACAATTATCAAATAGTATAACTGAAAAAATAAAATAAATTAAATTTTTAAAAACTACCATCATGGCTTGTTGTTTTGTGTAGCAATCTTCCCAAAGAGTATTAAAGAGATTGTTTTACTTCATTCTTTAATGTTAAAAGACATGAATAAAAACAATTAAAATATTCTACATATTTTAAACTACTGTTGCTTTTTGCTGCCATCTTTTTTCCACTTGATAAGTAAGTGAAGTGTTTGCCAAGGTGTTTTTTTAGGCTTTTTCAATTTTGTTATGGTAACTGATTTGCATCAATTAACCTTAATATGAAATTACTGTAATATATTTGTATATAAACATATATATATGCCCTCTCTTCCTTGCATTGCCCATTTTTCATCAGTAAATTTTGTTTGAATAGATCAGGATAGGGTTGTTTAAATTTCATACTATAACCAGTTCTTATTTTTATTTTTCATTCTAGTTTTGACCTAATTTCAATATTTGTTCTACCAGGTTACTGATTTGATTATATGCAAATATCTAATCTAGTAACTACTTCCATATGGTAACTCATTTTCTGTTGTTAAAATATATTCAACTGTTTGATGTTATTTAGTACTCACCATGTTCAATGCCTACCTTTTTTTTTTTTTAACCTTAAAGAAGGTACTCATGATGTAAAAGAATGAGGATTTTGTGTAATCTATCAAAGGCTTTTTTTGGGCTTTTCTCCATGTTTTTTCCCCAATCCATCTATGGGGTATTCAGGAAAGATTACCTCTGGAGAAGCCCTTTTCAAGGATACTTCCTCATTTGTTGTCTACCTACTACCCAGCTCTCACCAATAGCTCTAAGAAGCTGTAACATATGCAGTGGCCACACCCCAATAAAACCATTTTGGAAGGTGGGCTAAACCAGATTGAGAGTAACCAACAGACTTCAATACCATTCGTTAATCAGGAAGGTGCCTAACAGAGGCATGCAAAGACTTTCCCTAGAAAAGGAATGAGAACAATTTGTTCCAATGATGAGAACAATTTATGCCAATGGCCATGAAGGTGGTGGAAGCAGGCTCTGTGGAATGCTAACAGCTTGATTAGACATCAAAGAAGCAAAAGTCAACTTGACTTTTGTCTTGTCACTGGACTTCAATAACTCTGGAAGAGTGAGTGAGGCTGACAACTTTGTGAAGCTCAGCTTCATTTAAATCCAATTTATGCACAAGTCAAAAGACATCACCCAGTGATGTCATTTTGGTCCTATTTGAGCATGAAGGACAACCACCAGACCTCCAAGTCCAACAATTCCCACCTTTTCATTGAAAGCATCAAAGTATATGCTAGTTAAATGTAGAGGGGTCTTCTTCAGGTCTTCACAGAACCCCTCTACCTCTTCATTTTCTGCAATAGCTATTGTTACACGATCTGCAATTTTGTCAAGGAGGTCTTTTGCAAAGGACTTATAAGTAGGACAATACAAAATGATAAAATGTCCCATGAAATGATGTTTCTTATTGCCTTTGGGTGAGCTGACTTCCATTTCCTCAGCACATGCACACAACTTCCTGCAGTGCTCATGTGCTGGTGTCTAACCTTAAGTGGGAAGAGGAGAGGTTAAGACTCTCTTGTATACAATAAAACAAACTCTAACAACTCCTTTATTTGCCTCTCTAAGGATGGTCTTTATGTTTTCCTTCTTTTCTTCCTTTCTTCCTTCAAATTATTTTTTTCTTCCAGTTTCATTTATAATGATAATGGCAAGAATGATGTAGTTCAGATACTCAAGTAACATCACTTTTTTTGATTGGTGACTGAACAAGGATTTTACATTGTAGAGTATTAAGAGTCTACCTAAAACAATACGATTTTTAACACTCTTCCTCCTTTCCCACCATGCTCCCACTATTACTGCAGAAGTAGTGTATGTAGTTCTTGAATTTTGTTTCATGGGTTGGTCTGGTCAAAGAACTTATAGCAAGGAATTAGACCAATGGTGATAAGGCTCTCCACATTTAGCCTGAGCTAACTCTCGGGTGTTGGGGGGAGTCATTATATTGGCAAGACTGTTGCACCATGAAAATAACTGCATCTCAGGTAGCAACATTCTTACACAAGATAAAAAGGCAAAAGAATTTCTACAAAGAATTCAATAATATTTTCGGAGTGAATTCGATAAACACTATGATCCTCAGGAACTTTAAAGCAAAGACAGGAATGAAAAGATGACAAGAAATTTGTTAGTATATACAAGATGTCCCCAAAGTCATTAGTTCAGTTTTAAGCTTTAACAACTTATGGTTTAAAGACAGCCTGGTAGTACTTTAAAATGTAAAATCCTTTAAATTTTAATAGCTTAAAACCATAAGACTTTTAGGACACCCAGTATAGATCAGAAATAAAGAATGAGAGAAGCCAAAAACTTATATAGACTGTGTACTATGACTACCTCCTTTGAGAAAAGAATTTGTAGGCAAAGGTGCACATAACATCACCAAAAATAAAACTGACTATGTTGTAACATGCAGGAAGCAACTCATTATTGATGTGGGAGTCATTCCTGAATCAGCTGTCTACACAGCTACCCTCAACTTGTTACAGCAAGCAACACAGATCCACTGGATTATTTTGAGGACTATAGGTATAGTTTTGCCCTAGGTATTGATGAAACAGCAGCAATACATGAAAATGGTGAATAAGATATAACACCAGCTCTCAAGAAGTATTTATAATCTAGTTAAGCAAGATTTAAGTGCATATTAATTCCAGTGCCTGGTGGATCAATATATATTTAAATACTTCATAATAAAAACTTCAAGGTTCTCTGTGGGTTCTCTTTTACTAGTGTAGATTCAACCTCTGAATACTTTAGAAGATAGCCTGTATGAATTCTTGTAGAAGAACAAATTCAATAGCTTTCCAACTTTCTGGTGAGAAGCCAGTTAGGTAAGCAAATCCTCAGATGTAAGGATCCAGTCTGTCACCAGGTACTTATAATCAAAGCCTTCCTAGTTTTCTTTTTATTTATCTATGGACATCCCACAAATAGAACATTTGTTTCTTGGGTGTAGAGACTGTTCGATTTCTGCTTCTGTATTCCCAGCATTCAGCACCATAACAGGTGCTTAGTAAGTGTTTGTTGAATTAAAATGGATTGGTAGGATCTTCTCAGGCTTTTGCTTTGCTAGATTAGCCCTTAAGAACTATGCATCAAATTGAGGCATTGGAGTACAATTTCAGTAGCTACATAGAGACATGTTTACAAATACAATTAGCAATCAAGGACAGAGATCAAGGACTCAAGAAGGCAAAGGTGTGTCTCATCACACAATTTGCTTAAATTAACAAAAGCTAGTTTCTTATTGAAACCAAATCAGATCTATGGGTAGCCCCTCAATGTGACTGATTAATTCAGTATTTTCAGAGAGAAAAAATCAGAACCCTCTCTCATAGAAAAAAACTCCTAAGGAAGTTTATACTTTAGAATCTAATTTTTCTTACCCTTCCCATAAGACCCACCTGTTTCTCTGTGAGCTGGCAAAGTGCTGGTCCATGGTGTATCTTCTTCAAATTGGACCCAAGTGCTAATGGCGGAGGCCAAGTCAGGTTTGGGGTGTACGAGATTGTCAGATGGGGATGGGGGTTCTGAGATGAGGCCCAATTTCTCTGAACTACCACCCTGTTCTGACTGAGAGAAGTCTTGAGATTCTCCATCCACTGTCTGGTTCTCTCCAGAGGAACTCTCTGACCTGTCTGAGGAAGAAGACGGCTCTGTAAGAAGGTTCTCAGAGCCACCTGAAACATAAAAAAATACACGTATCTCAGTATAGTTTACTGTTCAGAACTATCTTAAAGAAGACAAAAGAGATAGAAAAGGGGAAAGCACTACTATACAGAAGCTGTAAGGATTTTTAATAAAGGAATGGGGATGAAATAGAAACATACCTACTCATCCAGTTCTGTCCTAATATGATAGTTCTCTCTAATAACGGGTGAAAGTTACAATACTACATATGTGATGTAATGATTATCATATTAACATTCAAATAGTGCTCTTACTAAACCCCCCTAAATATAAAAAGGATTTTAGCTAAACTAAAGTAAAAGCAAAGGAAATGTAGAACCTGGAAAAGAGAAATCTTAGGAGAAACAAGATAGTTGTCTGAAAGTATCTGAAAGGTCCTCAAGAAGAAGAGATATTAGACAAAGGATCATAGATTTAGAGGTAGAAAGTACATTGGAAGCCACTGAATTCAACCTCTTTATTTTAAAGATGAAGAAACTGAGGCTCCAAGGTGTTAGACAAACTAAAGTACAAACAGCCAAGTGGCTAAGGCAGGCATCAAACCTTAGTCTTTTTGACAAGAAGGCTAAAGGTCTATCCTTTACACAACACTTCTTATATCCTGGTTGGTCCCAGAGAGCAGAATTAGGAGCAATGAGTAGAAAACCAAGAGCAATGGGTAGAAGTAAAAATGAGAGTTTTAGGTGTGAAGTCAGGAAAAATTTCTTAAAGATGGATGTTCTGCTTTGGAATATAGTGTTTGTTGTCCTCTGCTCCCTCATTGGAGGTGTTCAGCTAGAAAACTACTTCTAAGGCATATTTAAAAGGACATCTTTTTTAAGATATGGATCAGACTATATGGACACTGATGTCTCCTAACTCTGAAATTCAGTCATTCAGTAAAGTTCTCCCTTGAGTTTTAAATTTCCTGATAAATGGAACAAAGTCATATACGTAATGGATTTTCTTAAAAGGAAGATGGGGCCCCATTCTCTGTTAAAAAAAATAACTCAATTTTTTTTTGTAAACCATAATACCAACAAGAGAAGGCCCATTCATATTCACTTAAACTCATTAAGTTTAGTCAGAAAGATGACTAAATGGTAAAATAGAATAGCAATGAACAGTGGCATAGTGGGTAGAATACAGTGTCCAGTCAGGAAGATTCATCTTTCTGAGTTCAAATCTGGCTTCAGACACTTACTAACTATATGATCCTGGGCAAGTTACTTAACCCTGGTTGCCTCAGTTCTTTATCTGCAAAAATGAGTTAAAGAAAGAAATGGCAAACCACTTCTATATGTTTGCTTAGAAAACCCCAAACAGGATCACAAAGAGTCAGACATGACTGAAATGACTGAACAACAACAACAAATAGCAACCATATTAGAACCAACTGATTAAAGTTGACTGAAATTTACTAGACATTGTTTTGACACATAATGTGTTGAGTGAAAAGTTATTTAACTTCTCTGCGTACTAGTTTCACAAACATAATAGAAAAAAGATTATAATCGTCAGGACAGCTACATTGCTTTGAAGGAAAATAACTGAACAATGCAATCATCTGTAAAACTATCTCTAATATCCCTTCCAACTTTAAATCCTATGATCCCATGATGACAAAGTGCTCTACAACCATAAGGCCTATAGAAAAAGAACAAATTTCATACTGTCCCAATGTGAATTTGGTTTTTTAGGTTTTCATTTGGTGTTATAGAAAAATAGAGATGTCCTATTCTCATCTCCTAAATAGAAGAGTTCACAGATCTCTTTCTAGTGACCAAAATCCTTTCTTTTAAAGGAGGGTTAAGTCCATGCATGGCCAAAACTAGAGTGCTAGAAGCAACAGGAATATACATCATGATTGGCTACTCTTTAAAAAAAATCTAGGAAATAACAAGAGACTTTACCTTCTGAAGTAACAGGAAAGAGTGATTCTTCATTGAAAGAAACCCACTCAGACTTGTGGGTGGCGATGACATTGCTAAGGGTCGTCATACTAGAGAAGCATCTTTCCAAAGCTGATTTGAATTAGACTCTTGGGTTGTAGGGAAGCAGTAAATGATACACCAAAAACAGCCACAAATAATAATCACTTCTTAGAGAGTGGCCCTTCTTTCCTCAGGCTTCCCAGTGAAGTGGAAATACCCTGTAGAAAAAAAAAATAAAGTAATACTGAGATTATATATGAAGACACTTTCAGACATGATCAATATGTTGATTTGCTTTTCTTGGCTATGCTTGTTATTAGTTATAACATTATTATTATTATTATTATATTGTTTGGGAAGATGTGATTTAGTGGTATAAGAATAGTTATAGAAACTTGGATTGGACCTGTGATTTCATTGGTAAAGAGAACTCCAAAGTAAGGAAATTTCCTCTATCAATGAAAGTTGGCACTTCTGTTGCCTAGGACACTGAGCAAGGACACAGCCAAGACATGGCACACAGGACTTGAACTTATGTCTTCTGGGCTTCTTGTACAACTCTCTACTACATTATGTCTTCTCAGTAATTAGAAAAAAAAAGAAAAAGAAAAGAATGCTAATGAAACACTAAAATGCAATGAAAAAAATAACTAGGAAGGAAATCTGGGATAGAGGAAATGTGGCCAATACAAAAAACAAAATATGCCAATAAAAAGCTATTAAGATACATTGACTAAAGCAAACATAAGTCCAAAAGAGATATAAATAAGGCAATTTTTTTACAATCTTATGTTTAATTTTTGCTTTTTTTCAAAGTAAACTAAATTCACAAATTGATATGCAATTTTTTTGTTTTTTGTACATGGAAATGTTTGTGAATAATTATTAAGTTCATTATAAATTTTAAAATAATTTAATATATATATATGTATTTGATACAAGGTTCTACTTTAAAAATTCACAAAAATGACTCATTTGGAGGTGATGAACTAATCCACCCCAAGAGAATGTTCAGTTTACTTTACTCTTCACCCTATTCCCTTGCCTCAAAGTATCATATTAGGGTCACAAAAAATTAGCATTTAAATAAACTTGGTGGTTGTTTTCTTCTAAAATAAGTCCACAAATTTTACTAATCTACCAAGCATTTTAATTAACTCATCAGTCTTCCAGGATGCAATTTGTATTATTATAATCCTCTACTGTTTTCAGTGCACTTTCATATTCTTTTGAAAGATAATAAAATAAAGTCCGTCTGCTCTGCTATTCATTCAAGATTGTAACTACCTTAGGTAGCTATTTGAAAGACTGAATTAAATCACTGGCACAATCTACTGAAGTTTAAAACATCAGAAGTGTCCAGACAGTTTAGTCAAGTATGTTTCAAGGCATACTAACAACAGAAGTCCACTACATGCTCACTCATATTGAAGCTAATAAGCTTCCAACCTTATTGGTACAGCTGGGTTAAGAGAGACCATTATTTACTAGGCACACAAAGTGAGAGTGATGAATTCAGGCAGCTGCCACAAGAGACAAGCTTTAGGAAAATAGGTTGAGTCAGGCAAATAGTCAGATTCTTGAAACCAGCAATTTGCCTTCTAATCCTTCCAATACTAACCTCTCCATCCCAATCCCTACTCTCTTCATCCTGACATAAATCTATATTCCTGCAATCAGTTTTTCACTTTTGCCTCAACTCTTTGGATTTGGACCAGCTGGAGAAACTCTTTCTGGTACCAACAAGAGGGGACAAGACAGCATAATAGTCAGAGTCTTGGACTTGGAGGCAGGAAAACCTTGGGTTCACATCCTGATTCCAAAACATACTAGCTATGTAACCATAAACAAGTTACTTAATCTTTAAGAATTTATTTCATTACTGTGCATACCCTTTGATCCAGTAATACCACTACTGGGTCTATATTCCAAAGAGATAATAATAAAAGGAGAAAGGACCTACTTGTACAAAAATATTTATAACAGCTCTTTTTTTGTAGTGGCAAAGAACTGGAAATTGAAGGGATGTCCTTCAAATGAGGACTGGCTGAACAAATTGTGATATATGTTGGTGATGGAATACTCTTGTGCTATAAGAAATGATAAAGCAGTATGATTTCAGAAAAAACTAGAAAGATCTATAGGAACCGATGCAGAGGGAAATAAGCAGAACTGGGAGAACACTGTACACAATAAAAGCAATATTGTATGATGATTATCTGTGAACATTTGTCTACTCTTAGCAATGCAATGATCTGGAACAATCCTGAAAGATTCATGATAGGAATGCTATTCATCTCCAGAGAAAGAACTGAAGTTGTCTTTCACATCAGTGTTATTTATGGTTTTATTTTGGGAGTTTTGTTATATATGAGTTTGCTCTTACAACAATAACCAATATAGAAGTGTATTTTGCATGATAATAAAATTTAATTTAAAAAAAGAATCTATTTAATTATTTATAAACTAATGTTGTGAGGATCAAAGGAAATAATGTTTTTAAAAGTGATTTGGCACAGGACCAAAAAGATGGAGCTTTAGATATTTTTTTCCAAACTACACTAATTCTCCAGGCTTTTCAAAGAAGCATTATATGTCAAATGGATAGTGATTATAGTTGAATCCATAGAAAGAAGAGAGAACCTCTAACAAGCTAAAAAATCCTTATGAATTAGCAAAGGGAAATGTCAATCATTCATTTAGCACCATACCCAACCAGTCCCCTACCCCACCACCAATCTTCCAAGCTTGTGCTTGGGACTCACTTAAAGATCTCTTTTGGCAGACTTTGAATAAGGCATATCATATCCCCTGACTCATTTCTTTTCTAAAGAATAAAAAAAACAGCAATTTAAGTAAAATCCCCAACTTAGGGAAATTGTTGCAAAAGATAGGAAGGGATTTGAGGGAGGAAAGAGAGTTTCTGGGAATAAAATTGCATCAAAGCAGTATAAGCAAAACCAAAACAAAGTTTTGACCTGACAGGGGAAAGGAATTAATTGAATATCAAAGATAAAAATGAAGGAAATCACAAACCTGACTCTATAGAATAACTTTTAATGTGAATGGACTAAACAGGGCAACAAAATGAAAAGGGTCACATAATGCCAAAAGCAGATCCAGCACACTCAGTGGTCTACTAGAACCAGGAAACACAATTCTGAGCATGCCCTCTATGGTAGCCTTCATTACATACAAGCAGACAATTAATAGAAATGCTTCAAATCACTAATAATAAGAGAAATGCAAATTGAAACAACCATAAGGTTTCCTTTCTTACCTAGTAAACTGGTAAAGATGGAAAAAATTAGAATAATCAATGTTAGAAAAGTTGTAGAAAGATCAGCATGTTTATACATTATTGGAACTTATTTTTTCCCCCACCATTCTGGAAAGCGATTAGGAAATAAAATAGCTCAAATGTCCATATCCTTTGATTCAGAGTCTAGGGACCCCAAAAGGACAATGACAAAAAGAAAAGTCCTGTATATATGTGTAGTTGCACTTTTTGTACTAAAAATGAACTAGAAAATACCAAAGATGCTTATCAATTGGGAAATGTCTACATACATTGTTGTATCTGGATATGGTAGAATATTATGATGTTGTATCTGAATATGGTGGAATATTATGAGTAAGAAATAAGGAATACAAAAGAAGCATGGAAAGATTTGCATGAACTAGTGCAAACTGAAGTAGAACCAGGAAAATAATATAAACAATGAGTATAATGATGAACATGGAAAGAACAACAATAATTAAAAGTAATACTATAAAATTATAATAAACAAGTTTGGCCCTAAAGAAGAAACATGAGATATTTTCCTCAATGTTACACTGTTTAGATTTTTTTGTTATTATTATACATTCTTCTTTTTTTTTTAAATAAGGATTGGTTCTCTGGGAAAGAAACAGCAAGTATAAGAGTTACATTGGGAAACAGGTGATTGTAAAATATCAATAAAAAGTAATTTTTTCAAAGTTTTAGAAAACTCTAAAATGATACAAACATTACCAACATAGTGTGGTATTTTGGTTTAGGCTTATCTAGATTTGATTCAGTGGATATTTGATGTTTTCATCAAATTCTATGATCTAAGAGGTGAACAGAGTGGAAGAAGTTTCAAAATTGTTTTTTTTTTTAACTTTTACTCCATTCACATTTTAATGTTAAGAACAATTTTGTCTTCATTGTGTTTCTTTTGCAGCTTGGGACTCATTCATTCACTTAGATTGATTATTGATATAATAATCTAATAGGTAAATGCAAATGAAGCCAAGGTGAAATGTCTTCCATTATTAATTGTTATCCTAATTTCAAGGTACTAAATAACTAGATAACTGTAACTAGGTGGCACAGTGGAGTCAAGAAGACTTATCTTCCTGAGTTCAAATCTGATCACAGACACTTACTAGTTGTGTGACCCTGGGCATGTCACTTAACCCTGTTTGCCTCAGTTTTCTCGCCTGTACTGAGCTGGAGAAGGAAGACACAAATCTATTATATTTGCCAAGAAAACCCCAAAATGGGGTCATGAGGAATCAGAAAATGACTGAACAATAACAATATCTAGATAGGTCTAAAGTAGGCATTTACTACAGAAAAACATAATCTTTGGGCCAAAGCTGAAAAACAGAAAATTATCATCTAAGCCAGTGATTCCCAAAGTGGGCGCCACCACCCCCTGGTGGGTGATGCAGCGATCCAGGGGGGTGGTGATGGCCACAGGTGCATTTGGTGCATACCAACAATTCTGGCTACAAAAGGAGATCCTTATGGCTTATCCTGAAATATGGGCTATAATTCAAAAGTTCTTAATTGCATTTCCTTCATCATATTTAGTAGAACGTGGATTCAGTGCGGTAATCAATTTATTAACAAAAAAAAAGAAACCAATTGCAAATAGTCAATTGTGGTGATTTAAGATTACTGCTGATGAAAATAGAGCCGAGGATTACTAAATTGGTAGCAGCACACCAGGTTCATCCTTCTCATTAAGATGATTTCGAATGTTTTAACATTCTATTCTGAGTTCAATAAATAGTTTCATAATTTCAAAGTTCAATGTTTCTAATTTACACCTTTCTTTACTATATTTTACGAAAAAGGTAGAAACATTAATACATATATCTTTCCTATTAATTGCTATTACCCATGCTCAGATCTCAGATTTCTTGTGACTGCCAAAAACACACCTAAAAGGGCAGTCTCTAAAGTCCAGGCAGTGGTACTGATGGTGAATAACAGTCTTTCTTTGCTTAAATTCAAACTTTCATTTTGAGTAGGGCAGAGAGGATAAGCAGGCAAGAATGAGTTGCAACAAATTATATATTTCACTTCAAACTCACCCCTCTTCCAAATTTCTCTTCTATTACTGGGGCCACGACCACTCACTATTCTGGTCATCTAATTCCACAACGTTGATGTCATCTTCAACTCCTCACTTCCCTTTATCCCACAAATCCAATCAGTTGCCAAATCTTATTTCTATATCTCTATTGCAAAATTTTGTCTTCTTTGTATTCACATAGTCAACATCTTTGTTAAGGCTCCCATTACCTCTAGCCGGCACTATACATAAGCTTTCTAATTGATGGTGAGTCTACCTACTCCAATCTCTCTTCCCCATAGCCTGTAAAGTGACTTTTCCTAAAATATAGATCTGTCATTGTCTCTTTCCTACTCAACAAATTTCAGTGGTTCCCTATTGACTAGAATAAAAAAAATTACTTCACCTTTATTTCATTCTTTCTTTTTTTAACCCTTGCCTTCCAACTTAGAATCAATTCTGTGTATTGGTTCCAAAGCAGAAGAGCCATAAGGGCTAGGCAATGGGAGTTAACACGATTATTATTAATACATACATATAATTTATAAGTAAATATGTATGTACACATATTGAGAATATTTTTGAGAATTTTGAGAGTATTTTAAATTTTTTCTTTACTGAAATAGATTAATGATTGAAAAGTTTAGAGACTGCTGACCTAAAGCTCTGGGGAAATCACTTTGCACATAGAAATTGCTAACAAAATATAATATTTGGCCTTTGAGATAGAAAGACTTGTATTCAAGTTCCACCTCTGACATACTGGAAGTACAATTCTTGACAACTCAGTCTTTCAATTTTCACTGGGAGAATGAGGTTCCTCAACTAGGAGTTACCTATATTAATGAAATTATAGGTTTAGTCCCTATTCCTAGTGGGCAGCTAGGTGGCACAGAGGATAGCGTTCTGGGCCTAGACTCAGGAAAACTCATCTTCCTGAGTTCAAATCTGGCTTCAAACACTTACTATTTGTATGTCCTTGGAGAAGTCACTTAACCCTGGTTGCCTCAGTTCCTCAACTATAAAATGAACAAGATAAGGTAATGACAAACCATTCTATTATCTTTGCCCAGAAAATCCCAAATGGGGTTGCAAAGTTATATATAACGGAACAACAAGAGTCTTTGTCCCTATGCTATCATGTATTCAAATGTTTATTAGATGTATTTTTTAAAAAAAATATAAAAGTAGGCTTAATTTCCTCTATTTTGCCACCAAATTTTCCCAATATCCTCTAATCCTGGGTTTTGTTTGTACACTTTACTTCTTAGATTAGTGTCCATGATTCTGTAAAGAATTTCTCGCCCCAAAGAATTTTTGCAGACAAATAGTGTGGGAAATGCTGAGCTAGTATAACTCCCTAAAGAAAATGACTCACATAAAAATTAGCCAGGCGATCAGAGCCAGACTAACTATAGAAAGTCCAGTAGCTCCTTCCACCAAGCTCTAACCCTATTTATGGAGTCAAATTTCAGGATGCAGCACAGGTACAAGAATTAGACATGAATCCTGCTTCTCCCAGTAAGCATAGTGCTCACAAACCAAAACATCAGCTCTCTTCGAATTTCTAGGCACACAGTCATTTTTATGCCCTCTCAGACACAATGACCCTTACTACTGTAAGGTCTGCTGGTCAAGATAAGAGTATAAAATTCAAGAGTCAGATTTCCCCTCTCACCATCACTAGCACTACCACACAAAAACAAGCAAATAAATAAAGATTCAAGTCATTAAATGAGCAAGTACTGACATATGCACTGTCATAACCCAATGGAGGACAAAATTCAAATATCTCATCCAGTGGACACAACACTAGAGAATCAAAAGAAATAGTTTAGTCAAGAGGAAGGGTGGGTATTGAGATAGAGGTGAAAAAGAAAAACCATCCAGAAACTTCTTTAAAATCATACAATTTTAGACTTGAAAGGGACTTAAAGATTCAGTTCAACTCCATTATTTTGGTTTTTATTTTTTAAAATACTTTCCATGTTTACATAATTCATTTTCTTTCCCTCTCTTCTTCCCTCCCCCCTCCCAGAACTGATCAGCAATTCCACTGGGTTGTACAAATGCTATCACTTGATACTATTTCCCTATAATTCCATTATTTTGGAAAGGAAGAAACAGGTTCAGAGAGATTAATTGTTTTGCTCAAAGTCACACAGCAACTTTGTGGTAAGAGACAGGTTTTCTGATTCCTATTCCTACAATATCCTCCACTACTCTGATTTTAGTGATTTCCCTTCTCAGCATGAGTTAAGAGTGAGACCAGCTGTAAGGGCAGGGACCCAATATCAGAGGCCCCAAGGCAGATTCTGAAAATTCCTATTTACAAACATGTTTCTCAGACAGATTAGGCATGTAGTACAGATTGCACTAAGGACATAACTCAGAAAACATGAACTACAGAAGACTGCATAGTCTTCCCAGAGGAATCACCCACCCTTCCTTAGTCTCCTTGTCTCAGATCCAGATATGAGCTAGTTATAAGAATTAAGAGCTCCCACAAGAAGAAATCTTATTAAAGACCAGCCCCACCTATGCAATGCAATGCTATTAAATGGGCTTCAGGTATTTACTGTGAAATGACCACATTCAATATGCAGAAGAAGACACTACACCTTCAGGAATGCTTGTGCAAGCAGCTGTTGCTGTTTTCCCTATTCAAGTTGTAAGATTCCTCTTCCCACTGGAGAAGCTTGGAATAAGACAAAACAAACCTGCCTCCCACCCCATTCTTTCAATGTGCATAACATGCCAACATTCATAATCACTGCAAGCCAATGACTCAAAATCTTCAACAGAATTACCCCCAGAGATGCAAAGCAAGAAAAGGATAAATCACACTCTAGGAATGTCAGCATTTTAGAAGAATACCTCTTTTTTCAATGAGATCATAGGACTTTGAGCTGGAAGAAACCTTAAAAATCTGTTCCAAACCTCTCACTTTACACAGACAAGGAAACAGCAAACCAGAGAACTAAGAACAATTTGCCCAGGTCAAGTAAATGGATTGGGATTAAAATTCAGATCCTCTGACTTCAAAGTGGGTTTCTAATGGTGCCAAAGTGAGGAGGCTAGGGAAACTAGAGCTGGGAGATCATTTCTTACTCATCTAAAATAAACCAATATTTATCAATACTTAACATATTTATCTGGTGCCATGATGAGCATGAAGAAGTAGGAAAATAGAATAACAGAATTAGAAGGGACTAACCTGTACCTGAACAGAACTTTTACTAAAATATTCCCCCAAAGAATCCAGATAGGTTTCTTCCTTCTGCTCTCTCCCAAGAAGTTAACAATCTAGTTGGGGATATAAGGCTGACAAGAAATGATAGCAGACTAGAAACACTAAACAAGGTAGCAAAAAACTAAATATACAAGCTCATAAGAGAGAGATCATTGAGGGCTGGAATAATCTGAGAAGTTTTAAAATGAACTGAGTTAAGCCTTGGTGGAAAAACTGGATTTGGATAGATACAAGGAGGTATTCCATGTGGAGAGAAGCACATGAGTAAAGGCCTGAAATGGGGAATGAGCATGACATATTGGGGGGATGGTGAAGAGATCACACTTATTGGGGCAGAGGAAAAGATTCAGCTCAAAAGAGAGCTCAGACTTTCCACCTGTACTTTCTTACTAGGAAACCCATCTTACAGAGAATTATTAGACTAATCCTTATAAAACATTGCTTTGTATACATTATTTTATAGTTAGTGAGGAGTTACTTAAAACTTTTTTTTAAGCAAGAGAATCGAGGTCAAACTTCTTAATCTGGCTATCTAGAGGCTCCACAATTTGAGCTTAACTTACTTTCTATTCTTATCTTTTATTGCTCCTTTATACGGACACACTGAACATCAAAGTAGGAAGGGACCTATCAGGGGTTATCTCTAATCTGTAACTGAAGAGCAATCCTCCCTACTTCATACCTGATAAATGAAAATTAAAATCTTCCAAAGCCACAAATGCTTCAACTATCACTTAATGGAGAGATAACCTATATGACAAAGAAACTGAACCCACCGCCTGACCCAAACTGGGCTGTGAGTTCCCTGAGAGCAGAGATTGTTTTTTGCCTTTCTATTCTCAGCACTTAACACAGTGTCTGGCACATGTTATTGTTCAGTTGAAGAAAGCAGGTCCTTAGGGTGGTCATATGCATATAATTCAGTGAATGAAAGGCTGCAATTCTATCAAAGGAATATGTGCTGTATCCAAAGTCACTTCTACCAAATACCTTAGATTCAGATGTTAACAATTTTGATATATAGTTCCCTGCTCTCCCTCAGTTTCTAATAGATTGAAGGAGTAGGAACAAAATAAAGGAACTCTTATGGCTTCTTCTAGGGGCAGCTAGATGAAAGAATCAGGAAGACTCTTTTTTTCTCAGTTCAAATCTGGCCTCCAACACTTCCCAAGAGTAACCCTGGGCAAGTCACTTAACCCTGTTTGACTCAATTTCCTCACCTATAAAAATGAAATGGAGAATAAAACAGCAAACCACTTTGCCAAGAAAATTCTGAATGTGGTAATGAAGAATTGGACATGATTGAAAATGACTCAACAACAATAACTTCCAAGATAATAATGGTAATAATAATAATGATAGGTACTGTTTCTGTAGCTCTTTCAAGTTTGCCAGTCCTTTTACATACATTATCTCATTTGATCCAGAATCCTAACTTTAGCAGCTAATAGAAATTATTCCACTGTGAAAGTGCTAGCTCCTGAACCCTCAAAGCAGAGGAGTTGTTTCTGCCTGGCAACTAGGAATCTGCTTCTATTTTCCTTAATCAGGAGCCTCCCACAAAATAATATCCAAGCCCAGAAAACAATGAAAATGAACTAACAGACTATTGGGTAAGTTAAAATAGAAGAGATCACTTAGAAGAAAGATTTACCCATCATTTATTTCCAACCTGCAGCTAACAAGTTTCTTTCTACTGGCACTTAAATGAAATTTTAACTAGTGAAATCCTGTTCATGGTATTTATCACAGGTAATTCTCAACAGCTGATAATCAAAGTAATCTATAGTAAACCAGCAGATGTGACTTTGGCTTCACTTAAACAAATAAGAAATTAGTCTGTTTTGCCTAAATCACACACTACTTAGAAGGTGTGGTGAGTTAACTAAGGTTAAACATTTGTCACAGTTAATTGAGAGTTTAGTCTTACCTGTACAAGCCTGGAAAAACCAGTACATATTATAAAACAAGTTTTTAGAGTGCATTCAGATCACTTTTCTATTGCAGAAAGTAAAGGGAAATCTGGTGATTTCCTTTCGCATGGTATTGTTTGGTAAATATTTGTTGACTGATTTATTGGACATAAGAATGGATATAAATGTGCCAATGGCCCTGACAGTCAAAAATATTAAATCATTAAAAAAAACACATTGTGGAAAGAAGAATATAGACTTTTCTTATCTAGACATTTTTTATGAAAGTGGCATGGGTTCTCATCTATATGAGAATAAAGAAACACAGTAACAGTGAGAAAATAAAATTCCACCTAGAAATGATTAATAATAACAACAAGAAGTAATGAAGAGAGGGGAAAAGAGAAGCAAGAAGAGGAGAAGATAGAGAACAAAAAAGAAGAGGAAGAAGCATGTTTACAGCATTTTATGATTTGCAAAGTATTTTTCAAATACAATTTCATTTTATTTTATCCCCATTTCCCAGGTGAGCAAACTGAGATAGGCATATTAACTAATTGATTTGCCCAGGGTAAAAAAGTTATTAAATATCTGAGGCTGTAGCAGATTGGCTAAAATGACAGCAGTGGAGAGTAATGAATGTTGGAGGGGATGTGGCAAAATTGGGACATTAATGCATTGCTGGTGGAGTTGTGAATTGATTCAACCATTCTGGATGGCAATTTGGAACTATGCCCAAAGAGCACTAAAAGATTGCCTGCCCTTTGATCCAGACATACTATTTCTGGGTTTGTAACCCCAAAGAGATCATAGAAAAAAAAGACATGTACAAAAATATTTATAGCCGCACTCTTTGTGGTGGCAAAAAACTGGAAAACAAGGGTATGCCCTTCAATTGGGGAATGGCTAAACAAATTGTGGTATCTGTTGGTGATGGAATACTATTGGGCTCAATGGAATAAAGAACTGGAGGAATTCCATGTGAACTGGAAAGACCTCCAGGAATTGATGCAGAGTGAAAGGAGCAGAACCAGGAGAACATTGTACTCAGAGACTGATACATTGTGGTAAAATCGAATGTTATGTACTTCTGTACTAGCAGCAATGCAATGATCTAGGACGATTCTGAGGGATTTATGGAAAAAAATGCTCTCCACATTCAGAGGAAGAGCTACAGGAGTGGAAACACAGAAGAAAAACAACTGCTTGAACACATGGGTTGATGCAGGCATGATTTGGGATGTAGACTCTAAATGACCACCCTAGTGCAATTATCAATAATATGGAAATAGGTCTTGATTGATGATATATGAAGAAACCAGTGGAAATGTGCATCGGCTATTGGGGGGGGTGGGTAGAGGGGAGAGTAAGAACATGAATCATGTAACCATGGAAAAAATTTTTCTAAAAAATAAAATAAAAAAATATATATATATCTGAGGTTGAATTCAAACTCAGGTCTCCATGATAGCTGGCATTAGCATTCTATTTTCTGTGCTACCTCACTACCTAAAGAGACAGGAAGGATGAAGGAGTAGATAAATTATTTCAGAACTCATCAACAATAGTGGAATGCAGCTAATATTAGTAGGAATATGCTGAATGCAGATCAAATGTATCTGGGAAAGAATTGTCAGAGAAGTGAAAAGGCCAGAAATGCTGCTGCAAAAAGAGGCTACTGTTCTCTTACAACTACTTCTTATGGAATCAGTTTTTCAAAAATTTCCCATTACTGATTAAGTCAGTGCTATTTAAGACAATCTGGTCATGCCTCTCTCCTGTTCTTTTCTCTGCTCTAACACCTTAATTGCTTGATTTTTTATCTATAACCTCAGTTCTCTTAATCTAGGTGCAGTGTTGCCATTTTGACAAGAGATAAAATGAGATATGTTGGACATTCACTTCTGATAGGTGAAGAGAACACATATAATTGTTTTCTTATTTTGTGTATATGCTTTGGGCATGTAAATAACCCTATGCTGAAACTCTGAAAGATTAAGTACTCTGATCAATGTAGTGATCAACTCTGGTTCCAAAGGACCAGGATGAAAAATGCAACCCATCTCTTTAAAATACAGGTGACAGATTCAGGATATGGATAGGGAATTATTTTTTGTACATGGCTGATACATGTCTTGATTTTGCTTTACTAGGTATATTTGGTCTAAGTATTTTTTTTTTCATCTCACTCGGGTAGGAAATGAGAAGGAGAAAAAATAGGCTATATATATGTATACACACACACATGTAAAATCCTGTATAGGAATTGAGATCTATCCCACAAAGACATAGGTGGTATTCCCTCATTATTTCATTTTTTTGACTATATGAAGAGAAAGAGTAAATCGCAAGACTCCTATAATGATTTAAAAGGAATTTGCTTTTGTTTTTCAACTGTTTTTATCCATGCCTAGAATGCATTCCCTTCTCATATATGCCTCCTAGAATTCCTAGTTTCCTTCAAGGTACAATTCAGGTTCAGGTGTGATTTCCTTTGGGAGGTCTTTTCTAATACCCTAAAGCAGTGATGGGCAAATTACGGCTCGTGGGCCAGATGCAGCCCCCCTGAAATGTTCTATCTGGCTGCGTGACATTATTCCTAATCTGACAAATACAATGAGTAGGATATAATACAATGAAACTTTGAAAGAGTTACCTTAGAAACAGACTGACAGATGAGCATTTCCTTTCTTTTGGGCCCCTCTTTAAAAAGTTTGCCCATCAGGCTCTAAAGTGTTTGCACTCTTTACCTTATCCCCTCAGATTACTTTGTATTTATTCTGTCCAAACTGTGAGAAAAATTCTCATGCAGCACAGTGCTTTGTAAACAATAGATGCTTAATAAATACTTCTTAAATTGAATTGCCTTCCCCTTTCTAGATTGCTTCACAATATAGCAAGAAATGATAGAAGGAAAACAGGTATGCTGTTTTCAATTCATTTCTACTTTTATTCTGAACTCAAACACCAAATAAAATGGGTATTTGCAAGTACAGTATGTATGTAGTAGAACAGAAAAATGATGTTAGTATCTGAAACTTCAGATCTTTATTATTTATAATATGTAATATATAGAGAATATAACAGATAATAGCATTTAATGTATGTGATATATAGAATTTGTGTACATATTATATGATAAATATATCTTTATATAAAATAATGACTATTATAATATAGTATTAATGTATTTATATTTGTATTATAAATATAAAAAAATCTGTGGTTTTCAACCTGTGATGATTGTCTTTTTGTCAAATGTTATTTTCTCTCCATTAAAAAAAAAGATGCCTCAATGACCTTCTTTTTGTGTTTCTTTTCCTTTTTGCTATGCTATCCTTATTCTTCTTTGCCCTCTCACCTCTCCACCACCATTAGAAAATAAAAGAAAGAAAAACAAACATCTTATAATAAATATACAGGAAAAATAAACTTAATGAAAGTTTGGTAACAGAAAGTAAGATTGGAAAAAAGACAACAAATAGATGAAAACAAGAGAAGATCTGAAAATATTTTTATAACAGACATTTCGCTAATAATTAGAGCAGAACCAGTGCTGGACATCAACATCACAGTCCCTTATGTGATACCCAAGGAAGTTAAATGGTGCTTTTAAAAAAAAGAGGGAGAACAGCTGAACTGGAACAAATAGCTTCAAAGGTGATTTGTGTGATACAATGTTGAGTGTTTTGATGTATTGATTCTAAAGATTCCCTAAGGAGGGGAGGAGACCAAAGGATATAAAAAAAACCTTGGCATTTATATATAAAAAAGATAACCTAAAGAATATTAATAGCAAGCAACCCAAATGCTTTTCATTGCCACAAAAATGAGGGTCACCTATGGGGTGTAGCCAAGATGGCAGCTTTTAACAGTGAAAGTCTGAAACTTCTCTGACTCTCCTTCTAAACCAATCTTTAAAATGTTCCTCAAAAGGACAGAAGTCAAAGCAAGAAGAGTGAGGGGGCTCTCCCAACTGAACACAATGCAAAAGGTAGGCAGAGAGAATTGATTTCATTATTCAAGGAGGAACTGGAGGCAAAACTGCACACATAGAAATGCTGGCTGACCACCCACCCACCTACCATACCAGACTCAGAACCAGGGCTTAGGCCTTACTCAATCTCAGGTTTGTGGGCTACACCAACAAAAGAGCATCTCAGACCCACCCCTCAAAGTCCCAGGTCCTGGCAGAGAGGTCTGGAGATCCATAGTGCTTTTATGACACAAATATGGTACTGATACCTAAGCCAGGAAACCAAAAACAGAGGAAGAAAATTGTAGACCAATCTCCTTAATGAACATAGATACAAAAATCTTAAATAAAACACTAGCAAAGAAACTATAGCAATATATCACAAATATTATTCACTATGACCAGATAGGATTTATAGCAGAAATGTAAGGCTGGTTTACTATTAGGAAAACCACCAGCGTCACTGAGCATATTAATAATCAAACTAAGAGAAATCACATGATTATCTCAATAGATGCAGAAAAAGCCTTTGACAAAATTTATTTAAAACCATCAGCAAGTATCATATACAATGGGGATAAGTTAAAAACCTTCCCAATAATATCAGGAGTGAAGCAAGGATGCCCATCATCACCACTATTATTTAATATTGTCGTGGAAATTCTAGCTGTAGCAATTAGAGAAGAAAAAGAGATTGAAGGAATAATTTCCAGAAGAAATTTCATGGTAATATATATATGCACATATCATGGATCTTCTTGAAGGAGCTTCTTTTAGTGAGTCAATAAACATTTATTAGGAACCTACTTTGTTCCAGACACTGTTCTAAGCACTGAAGATACAAAGAAAGGCAAAAGACAAGTCCTACTCTTAAAGAACACACAGACAACATGCAAACATGTACAAACAAGATATGTACAAGATAAATTAGAAATAATCAACAGAGGGAAGGAATTAGAATTGAAGAGGATCAGGAAAATCTTCTTATATAAGGTGATTTTAGTTGGGACTTGAAGGAAGCCAGGAAGCCAAGAGGCAGTGCCAAGAAAGAAAGCATTCTGGACATGTGGGGGGGGGGCAGCCAATGAAAATGCCCGATCAAGAGATGGAATGTCTTGTTCAAGACATAGCAAGGAGGTCAGTGTCACTGGATTGGAATTGAAGAGTACATAGAGCATAAGAAGCCTGAAAAAGTGGAAGAGGAGAGCCCTTCTTTTCAACAGGATTCTTCCAGTGACGTTCTATTGTTCTGAATCATGAAATGCCAGTATCTATGGAAGAATTAAAGTGCAGAGTCACCCAAATAGCAGATAGTGAGCATGACATTACCAAGCAAAAGAGAAAAATAGCATAAAGAATGTAATCAGAGATGTAGTCCTGGCGGGGGGGGGATGGTAATGGGGTAGGGTGGATAGGTGGTCTGCTGAGATTGGGAGATAATAGAAGAACACAATGTCAGGAAAACTGGAGGAAGATCCCAATACATTGGTTGTCTACTCCTCCTCCACAGGAGTATTAATAGGAGGATATGAACAAAAATTAATCTGGATGAAAGGGCATGAATAGCTTGCAATATGCAACACTGGATAGAATAATGATATTGTTAAGATCAAAAATGCACCCAAATAGTGAAGTATTGACAAGCTACAACTTTCAGGGAGAAAAGCAAACAGGATGGTGAGGGGACTAGAGAGAACACTGAAAGGTTGAAAGAATTGACATCTTTAGCCTGGAGAAGAAAAGATGGAGGTAGAAATACCACAGATATGTTTTCAAATATTTGAAAAAATGCCATGTAGAAAGCTTATTCTTTTGGCTCCAAAGAGCATAACCAGGAACAATGAGTTAGATTTGCATGCTAAATGTAAGGAAAAAATTTAAACAGATGTCCAAAAGTTGAAATTGGGGCTCTCATAGGATGAAGTAAATTTTGTGCAATGGAGGTCTTAAAAGTTTAGGCTGGTGGTTCATTTGTCAAGGTTTATGTAAATTGAATTCCTGCTAAACTAGGATTTGAAATAAATACTCTGAGTTCCAGTTAGGCTTCAAAAATCTGTGATTCTCAAATACAACTGATAATAAAGAATTCAAGTTCATATAACTCCTTATGATTTACAAAGCACTTTCTCTCCAACAACTCTCTGAGAATTCATTCTCATTTTACAAATGAGGAATTTAAGTCAGAGAGACTATATTTAATTTGCCCATGGTCAGACCCTCACTATTGTCAGAGATAAGATTCAAACCAATTTCTCTTGATTCCAAGTCCAGCAATCTTTTGACTATACCATACCATGTAGTTATAGTAACTTTTTCTTGGGAATCTATGAGTTAATATGCTTACCAAGCAAGAGGGTGGCAATCCTTTCTCTACATTTAAAAAAATATTTATTTACTTCGTTAATTAATTTAGAATATTTTTCCATGGTTACATGATTCATGTTCTTTCCTTTCCCTTCTCCACCACCCAGATTCAATGAGCAATTCCACTGGATTTTACATATATTATTGTTCAAAACCCATTTTCATATTATTAATATTTGCAATAGAGTGATTATTTAAAGTCAACATTCCCAATCATATCCCCATCAAACCATGTGATCAAGCAGTTGTTTTTCTTCTGCATTTCTACTTCCACATTTCTTTCTCTGGATGTGGATAGCATTTTTTCTCAAAAGTCCCTCAGAATTGTCCTAGATCATTGGATTGCTACTAGTAGAGAAGCCCATTACATTTGATTGTGCCACAGTGTATCCGTCTCTTTGTACAATGTTCTCCTGGTTCTGCTCCTTTCGCTCTGCATCAGTTCCTGGAGGTTTTTCCAGTCACATGGAATTTCTCCAGTTCATTATTTCTTTCAGCACAATAGTATTCCATCACCATCAGATACCATAATTAGTTCAGCCATTCCTCAATTGATGGACACTACCCATTTTCCTATTTTTTGCCACCACAAAAAATGTGGCTTTGAATATTTTTGTACAAGTTTTTTCCCTTATTATCTCTTTGGGGTACAAACCCAGCAATAGTGTGACTGGATCAAAGGGCTGATAGTCTTTTAAAGCCCTTTGGGCATAGTTCCAAATTGCCTTTCAAAATGGTTGGATCAATTCACAACTCCACCAGCAATGCATTAATGTCCCAATTTTGCCACATCCCCTCCAACATTTATCACTTTCCTTTCCTGCCATATTTGCCAGTCTTCTAGGTGTATGGTGGTACCTCAGAGTTGTTTTTATTTGCATTTCTCTAATCAGGAGGGATTTAGAACACTTTTTATATGATTATTGAGAGTTTTGATTTCTTCATCCGAGAACTGCCTATTCATGTCCCTAACCCATTTATCAATTGAGGAATGGCTTGATTTTTTTGTACAATTGATTTAGCTCCTTATAAATCTGAGAAATTAGACCTTTGTCAGAAGTTTTTGTTATAAAGATTTTTTCCCAATTTGTTGCTTCCTTTCTAATTCTGGTTGCATTGGTTTTGTTTGTACAAAACCTTTTTAATTTAATGTAATCAAAATTATTCATTTTACATTTTAATATTCTCTATCTCTGGGTTGGTCTTAAATTCTTTCCTTTCCCATAGATCTGATAGGTATACTAATCTACTTTTGCCTAATTGACTTATACTTTCCTTCTTTATATTTAAATCATTTACCCATTCTGAATTTATCTTGGTATAGAGTGTGAGATGTTGTTCTAAATCTAATCTCTCCCATACTGTTTTCCAGTTTTCTCAGCAGTTTTTATTAAACAGTGGATTCTTGTCCCAAAAGCTGGGATCTTTGGGTTTATCGTATGCTATCTTGCCGAGGACATTTACCCCTAGTATATTCCACTGATCCTTCCTTCTGTCTCTTAGCCAGGACCATATTGTTTTAATGACCACTGCTTTGTAGTACAGTTTAGTACTGGTACTGCTAGGCCAGTGCCCATCCTTCACATATTTTTTTTTCATTAGTTCCCTTGATATTCTTGATCTTTTGTTCTTCCAAATGAATTTTTTAATAATTTTTTCTAATTCAACAAAAAAGTTTCTTGGTAGTTTGATAGGTATGGCGCTGAATAAGTAAACCTTTCTCTACATTTTTAATCAATCATTTACTTTGCTTCAGTTCCTTATCAACAAAATAAGGAGAGTAATACCTTAACTGCCAGAAGTTTCACCACATGAGCAATATTCAAACTGCTACACCACAGACAAAAAAAAGATAAATAGAGCTATACAGCAGGGACTGTGGGCAGCAAGATTGCCATCATAAAAAATACATTTTTTTTCTATTTGATTCCTTATGTCTACAGCAAACAAAAAAAATCCCAAAACATTAAATACAAAATATATAATTCTGCCCCAAAAAAGTATTTCATAAAATTCTAGGTAAGATTTTAATTCAGACCAATCAACATATAGAATAAGGATAGAGCTGACATTAAGTCCTAAGCTGAATCCTAAAGAGATTTATCCTATTGGTCTTGTAAAATCTTAAGAAATGCTTTTTTTTTTAAATTTTTTTATTTTTAAACCCTTAACTTCTATGTATTGTCTCCTAGGTGGAAGAGTGGTAAGGGTGGGCAATGGGGGTCAAGTGACTTGCCCAGGGTCACACAGCTGGGAAGTGTCTGAGGCCAGATTTGAACCTAGGACCTCCCGTCTCTAGGCCTGACTCTCAATCCACTGAGCTACCTAGCTGCCCCAAGAAATGCTTTTTGATAGTTTTAAAAATCACTGAGCCCCTTAATGGTATGCATAGCTGCCCTACTTTTTAAACAAGAGAGCCATTGTTGGGATCATCAAAAAGCTAGAAGGATTTCCCCTTCCCCAAATGGAAAGTAATAATGATCAATTTTTTTCAGGAAAACAGAAATGGGAACTGTATCTGTGATATTACAGGCATGACACTTCTTCAACAAATATGTCAATACCTGAGCAAATCACTTAACCTCCATTTGTCTCCGTTTCTGCAACTGTAAAATAGGGACAATATCATCTACCTCATTGTGTTGTGAAGATCAACGAACATAGCATGCAATAGATGCTTAATAAATGTTTGTTCCCTTCTCTTTGCTTTACAGAACAAAGAGGTTAGTTCAATTGTCTTTCTGGCTTCCCAATTAACTCTCTATGCACTATACCACACTACCTATTATGGAAAAAAGCAAGAGTATAACCAAAGAAGCCCTGTGTGATATCCAGTCTTACTTAGAATTTGGAATTACAGGAGTTAATATTGGAGTTGCCAAAACAAAGAGCCTTTACTTTAGAAAATAATTCATAGCACTCTCTCCAAGGAAGAATAGGGATGATTAAAAGAAAATATAGCCCTAAGCCATACTAAGCTGTGGCAAGCCTGTAGAGCTGCCACTACTGAGTTGGGTTCAATGAAACTTTCACAAAGTGGCAGCACATCAGTCTCCTTGGCAAATGGCAGAAATGGAAAACATCTATCCCTCTTGCCTTCTTTCCAATAGATGAAACCCTCTGTGAAGATTTAGCAGTGAGATCTCTTCAGTTCGCTCCTTGCTGGGTTTCATCCTTTAATCCATAAGAAAAAGGGTTATTTATAATACTTGATCAAGATAAAGTCACTGTTCAATCTAAAAAAGAAGCAGAAATACGGTGCAATTCAATAAACAATCAAGTGCCTACTACATATAAGGTACTATGGTAGATGCTAGAGATTTTAAAGAAAGATTGCAT
The DNA here is from genome assembly GCF_016433145.1 of Gracilinanus agilis. Lineage (NCBI taxonomy): Eukaryota > Metazoa > Chordata > Mammalia > Didelphimorphia > Didelphidae > Gracilinanus > Gracilinanus agilis. Next base: position 489,773,738 of record NC_058131.1, read on the forward strand.
AATTAGGTAATTGCTAGTCCCTCAGTATAACATACAGTCCACAATGGGACACAGATTGTGTACCAATAAGTAAATCAAAAGAATGTATAAAATAATTACAAATAATGTAGGGAGAATAGGAAGAGAGCTCTAACTACTGAGTAGGTGAAAGCGTGATACTGGCTCAGAGTAATCCATAACTACATTTGAAAAGCAACTTTTAAGTGCTCCCTACAGAAATTGGCCCACTAGCTTCAGACTCACATATAAGAACAACACAGGAGCTTTAAAAGATTGGTTGCAATAATGCTAGAAAGAACTACCCAGTTTAATGTTAGCCCTGGTCTCCTGGAAAATTTTAGTGGCCTCTCCCTAGTTAGGAGACACAGAAGAACTTAAATTCTTTATAAGTATTTAGTATATACTATTTGTTGAACAGCTCTCTAGGGAAGAAGCCTACTGTACACTTTCCAGTCCCATCTCAAGTCTGCTGTTTCTTTCAAAAAACTATATAAGATTAAATATCAACATGAGCAGGTGCTGCCAGTGTGGCCTTTTTTCAGTTGCCCCTCTCCGTAACTTCACTAGTTACCAAAAGATCTGGAAATCACATATGTTAATTCAATTAGATAATTCAAATAAACAAATATGTGATAATAGTTACATGGGATCATAGAATTAAAATTAGATGGAATTTGAAGGCATTTAGACCAACCTTCTCATTTTACAGATGGGATAACTGAGGTTCAGAGAATATGTGACTTGCCCAGAGGCACCTAGGTAATAAGTGGAAGCAGGGACTTGAGCCTAGGTTTGTGAATATTAATAATAGCTTAAAGTTTGCAAAGGGCCTTATTTACATAATTTCATTTGAACCTCACAATAACACTATTAGGAAGATAAAGAGTATTATGCCCATTTTACAGGTGAGGTAGGAGTATACCCAGGTCTCCCTGACTCAAATCCAGCACTCTATCCACTATAGTACGATGCCTCTCATTTATTAAGCATTTACTGTGTACAAAATGCCATCCTAGGTACAACAGACAAAATGTCCAAGAAAAGTGAGAGTCCTTGCCCTCCAGAAGCTTACAATCTACCATCAAGATACTTTAACCTCTTTTTCCACACATCCCTTATTGTTATTACATAGTGGTCCTCCCAGCTTCAATTCTTTTGTCTCAGTTCACTTAACCCATTTAAATTAAGGTCAGTCACTACAGCAATCTGAAAGAGGACTCTCTGTGAATTTCAGACGTTTTAAAATAAGAAAGAAATTTGATAAGTATCTTCCACTCATTTCATTTGATGCAAAAAGCCTCTCCAAAACGATTAGCAGATAATTCAATGTCTGTATTACAAAAGAAAAGAGGGAGGAGTCCATATACAAGATTTACATGTCCAAATGATATTTACTGAAATATATTCTATCTAGTCAACCAAGTTCCTGAGATAGACTAAAGCTCGCTAAATCTCTGATCCAATTGATGTGATGGTATGGCAATGCCAAGATCCCAGCTTTCTTTTGTTTGTACAAAAGTCACATCTCAGATGTGTGTTAGGAACAGTTTCTCCTTTTTGGGGAGTTCCAGGATGTTGACTGGTGGAAATTAAGGTATCTGTTGCCTTTGCTCCCAGAGCAAGGCTTAATAAATTAGTTATGAGGATGGAGTGGGGGTGGGAGGGTATGTGTCAGAGATTATGAGACTGGAATATTTTCCAGTCTACTAGAACTCAGACTAAACAGAGAGAAATGGAAGATCTTATCTATTGCCCCTGATACTAAGGAGCCATTCGCACCCATGTTGATACATCTATGAATACGTAATTGAAGAGAAAGAGACCTCAGCTCACTTTAAGGATTTAAAGAAAGCCAGAAACAATTAAATTACATTGCTGTGTAAGATTATGAGTTGTGACTCTAAATTGCCTGCTCAGGTCCAGGAGTACAGCCTTAAGTTTTTCTCTCAAGTGAGGACCAAAGGCTCTCTGATCTCTGAGGGAGGCACTTAAGAGTTTTTTGCCTTATATGTCTCTTCTGGAAAATCCTACAGGCAATGGGGAAAAAATTCCAAAACACCAAGATGCTAACAAGAAGAAAAAGTCTTGATTACTAATGTACACTGTAGCTATACATAAATGTATATATGCTTATATGTATTCTCCAGACCACAACATCACTTGACGTGCATTTCTCAGAATAAGGATCACACTTGCAATTACAAAATTCTGAGAAGCAAGCATATCTTTATACACATCACAAAAAGGCTTGTAGAAACTCCAAACCAGACACTGTGAAATGAATCACAAAAGTCATGTAGTTCAATAGTTCCTACAAAAAAGGTTTAGTTTCTTTCTTAGGATATCTTAGATAAAGCATCTTTGAAAACACTACAATCCTTATTCAAATCTCATAAAATGCCTATCTACTACACTTTCCACCCAAAACTTCTGGTGGTCCAGGCAGCCCATCTCAATACTTAAATTAAGTTCCACCTGCTATAAAGTCTACTCTCTCTAGTGTTGCTTTCACTATATACAGAATACCTATTCACCTGTGCCCACACATTTTCTCTGAATCACCTTAGCTCCTTTTGTCAGTTGTTTTGGCTCCAAGTTAAAATTAATGTGATTGTGGCTTAAAATACAACTACTCTCAATATAGTCTCATAAATAAAAGAAATTTAGCCAGCATACGCTATTCTTTTAAAACAGCCTGTACCCCTCCCCTAAGGTGATGATAAGATGGATACCAGTAGTATTTTTTACTCACTTGGCAGAGATTGCAACTCACCCTTAGCAAGTAAGCAAATATCTATTTTCAGGGATGATCTTTAGCACCAACTCACTGAGTGGATTTTCTCAAGCCACCTAACTTCACTGCATCTCACTTTCAGCTGATGTAAAATGGAGCTAAGAAGACTTAAGAATAGTCTTTGAAGATTCTTAGACACTGGGGAGGGAGAGTAAAATGGTACAAGACTTATTTGGTTCTACATTGAACTCAAATAGACGGGAGAAGCTAAAAGGTCTAAATGTTCATGGAAAATTATTATGTTTTTCACTTGCTTGATAAATTAAAAACATATGTGTTGGAGGCGGCAAGGTGGCTCAGTGGATTGAGAGCCAGACCTCAAGACAGGAGGTCCTGGGTTCCAATCTGGCCTCAGACACTTCCTAGCTGTGTGATCCTTGGCAAATCACTTCACCCCCATTTGCCTAGCCGTTACCACTCTTCTGCCTTGCAACCAATACTTAGTATTGATTCTAAGACAGAAGGGAAGGGTCAAAAAAAACCTTATATTTCATACCCTCATGAACTTGTTTAATTTGATAATTATATTTCAACATAATACAATTTTTTGTAATCCTTTATTTTATTCATTTAAATATGTTACTCTGCAAAGTAATTCATTGGTTCCACCAGGCTGCCAAAGGGGTCCATGATACAAAACATCTTAAGAACACTTGGACTTAAAGTATCTAGTCTAACCCCTTCATTTTATATAGGAGGAAACTCGAATCTAAATAGCTGAAGTCACTTGTGCAAGGCGCAACAATAGTATTTGAACTTCTGAATCCATTATCACATCCTTCTGTCTTAAAATTGATATTAATTATTGATTCTAAAGCAGAAGAGCAGTAAGGGATGGGCAACTGGGTTAAGTGACTTGCTCAGGATTGTAGAGGTAGGAAGTATCATCAGAGGTCACATTTGAACCCAGGTCCTTCAGACTCCAGTCTTGGTGTTCTATCCACTGTGCTACACAGCTGCCTCTCCATATCCAATCTTATGATTCTCAGTTACATATCAGCACATATCATGTTCTAAACTTTGACAACTAAATAAAACCTTTCTTTCTTACCTCCCACTCCCATGATAATGATAATTGTAACAGAATAAGGATTAGATTTGTGATTTCATTGATATAGGCAGTTCCTAGATTAAAAAAAAAAACTTCCTCTAGAAATAAAGGTCAATACCTTCTCTGAAGCTTAGAGTACATTTTAGAGTACTGGGAAGTCAAATGATTTTCCTTGGAGTCACATGTACTGGAGACACCATTTAAACCCAGGTCATCCTGGTCAGCGCTCTATCCCATATGCCAAGCTGTCTGTCTATAAATATATGTGCACATGTATGTAAATAAGTATATATGCATACATATATACATCACTGCAAATATATATCACTTTGAAGAGAACAATGCATTTTAGATTGTCTCATTTAATCTTTAGTGTAATTTTACAATACAATTTATCCTCATTTAAAGATAAAGAAACTAAGACTCAAAATTCAAGTGATTTTCCCTATTGCACAGTTAGTATTAGAGTATGAATATGAATCCATGTCTTCCCAAGTCCAACCCTCCAAAAGCCATGCTATTTTACCTCTCCCCAAACTTCCAGTGGCACAAAAATGTACATGCCTAGATAGTCAAAAAATCTGAGTGGGAAGGGTTTTAATACATTGAATACAACTCCTTACTGAAGCATGACTGCCAGCCCCTCCCAAAGTATACTGAATAAATTACTTTTGTATTATGCATCCTATGAAGTGCAAATTTTCCATAGGAGAGTACAGGCAATATTACTTCTTGGGTTACTTAAAACTAAATGGAAGAACTTAGCAGGAGGAGCAAGCCTGCTTTGGAATGTGATAGATGATATGATCTAATATTTAAGATCTATTTCAGCTCTAGCTCAATTTATGTTTCGCAGAGTTTGGACTGTACTGGGATATCACAGCCCTTTGGTAGTCAGCCATAAATGGACTCTTTGTTGTCACTCTCTTGGTGGTATGGTTTACCCTTAACACAAAGCATTTTAGGTACTTCTGAAGAAGCTAACCCAGGTTGATTCAATTTAATTTTCAGATCTTCCCTCCTACTGTGTGACTGAGCAAACAAGCTTCAGTTTTTTCATCCGTAAAAAAGAGAACCAATTACACTATCTTTCTCACAAGGTGGTTGTTTACAAGACGTTCCTCACCTTAAAATATTTTACAAATATGGTTCATCATTCTTTAATAAAACCAAACCCATACCTTGTGTCTTAGAATTAATACAAAGTATTGATTCCAGGGCTGAAGAGTAGTAAGGGCTGGGCAACTGGGGTTAAGTGACTTCTCCAGTCACACAGCTAGGAAAGGTCTGAGGCCAGATTTGAAGCCAGGATCTCCCATCTCTAGACCTGGATCTCTATCCACTGAGCCACCCAGCTGTCTCTATGTTTCATCATTCCAATAGTAAAGAATTAATACAGTCCTATATAAAAACCTCGTTAGGGCATGGAGAGTTCCTTGAATTCTTTAAGGTTATAAAATCAAGGTTCACGTTCTTTTTTTTATTATTATTTTTTAAACCCTTAACTTCTGTGTATTGGCTCCTAGGTGGAAGAGTGGTAAGGGTGGGCAATGGGGGTCAAGTGACTTGCCCAAGGTCACACAGCTGGGAAGTGTCTGAGGCCAGCTTTGACAAGGTTCACATTCTGATAGGGATGGCCAATGAGTCTGTGATCTGAACATGAATCTTATTAAGTTCAGAGAAACTCATCACTGGGTTGGCCACAGGATCATGAATTTTTGGTCACTGAAATTCTGGAGGAAATAGCAAGACCACCAAAATCACAGATCCTCACCTTAAAGTAGTGGGGAAATTATAGTATTGGAAAGCTTTGGGAGTATTGCAAAGTTGTAATGAATACCCAAGCATGTTCAAATAGGTACTTTTTTGAATGATGCTTTGTGTGGAAACAAATTCCTTGTCACCAGAAATGTTTAAGCAGAGGTTAGAAAAATAATTTGTTAAGAATACTAGAAGAGGGAGTTCATAGTCCAATTACATGTTGCAATAGATTTTCTCTGAGGTTCCAATTCTGAGATCCTATGATTCTATTCTGACCATCCTGTGGTGAATTGTTTAGCCAAGGTAGCCTTAAAGTAGAGATTCATACATCATTTTTTGTGTCATAGACTGCTTTGGGAATCTGGTGAAGTCTATAAACTCTAAAATAATAGATCAGCATTTATGAAGTGTCTACTATAGGATAAACACTGCATGACAAGCATTGGGACTTGAAAACCCCAGTTCCTGCTCTCAAGGAGCTCAATCTAGTAAGGAGACAACATGTAAATAACTGTGTACAAACAAGATATGTATAGTATAATTGGAGATGATAAAATATATAGGATTACAAACAGAACTGACTAAATTGAAATAAAGATCATTTTTTTCCCAATCCAAGTTCATGGAATCCCTGAAATCTTGGCACTCCACTCCCAGACTCTAGATAAGAATTCCTTGAATCAAAGGATATCTAGACAAGATCAGAAATAGTAGGAAGAGCGGTGTTAAAATAGAAGTAAAAAGATTTGAATCTGCTTTTTTATAATTTAATTCAATACACCACATACTCAGTAAACATTTCCTCTGTGCAAATGTAAAATACTGACTGGACATACGCAAAGATTAATAAATGAGAGTCTTATAGTTGTCTGCAATGTGCAGTATTGGGCTACCCATAAGATTAACTCCTTTTATAGTACACATAAACCAAATTAAGAATGACATCTGTGAAATACAAAAAAAGGCTTAGACAACGAATTTCTCCTAAAACAATCTCTATATTGTCTCTGTGTCTATCTTGTCTCTTCTATAGCCTTCAAAACAAGACCAAAAATCATTCCAAAGAAAAACAGTAGAAGGAAGGAAGGGACTTGTGGCTTCTGCTGACCCTTCACTGATAATTTTTCATTTCCGTTGACAGGGGAGGGGGAGGAGATCTTCCCTTTTCTAAGAAAGAAACACATCTGCATACGGTAAAACAAAACAAAAACAGGACGGCCAAATGTGTTATCTCATGCAGCTGCAGCATATCTCCCAAAATGGACACCATGACAGGAGCTTTTTTTTTTCCCTTCCAGTTTAGTTGTTGACTGGTCACACAGAACAAGATATAAACTCCTTAGTTTGGCATTTAAAGCCCATTCACAATTTGGTCTTTTCAGGCTTACTGCACATTACTCCTACTTATAATCTACCATAGGTGTGCTCAGAACTCTGGGGGATTGTTTCCACTGATTCGAAAGAGTGAAAAAGCCAATGGGAATGTTCTCCTCAGAGTGTGTGACTGCCTCCATCTTACAACCAAATTGGCCTTCCAGCTTTACTCCATATAGGACATCCTATCTACCATTTTCCTGTCTTTTCCGCCTAGACCGTCTCCAGTCCTTAGAATGTATTCCTTCCTTACTTCCAGCTCTTAGAATCCCTACCTGCTTTTAAGGCTCTGAGAAAGTGCCTTGATTTTCTTGATAACTCATTTTTTGAGTCCTTTCCTAGGGATATTATTTTGTATTTGCTCTCTGTATATTTGTAGTTATATCTGTAATCACATTTCACCTCAATAGAATGAAAGCCCCCTGAGGGAAGAACAGTTTCCGTTTTCCCATTTGTCTTTGTATGTCTTATGCTTAGTACAGTGCCTGACACATAAAAAATACTAAATACTTGTTTTATGAATAAAGTCACTAAATGGCATGAAACAGTTGCAAAGGAGAAACTGTTCCAAGTTTTGCTGACTAGTGTTTTGGGGAAGGGGGATGAAAATCAAGTTTGGCCAAGGATACAGGTTAAAAAACTGTCAAGGATTGTAGACTGCAAACCTGGAAGAGTTATCTCTCCATTTATTGCAAAAGTCTTGGATTCTAAGAAGCTATAAATAGCATATTATTCAGTTCAAACAAATAACATTAAGAACCATCTATGTGCACAAAACAGAGCTGGGTGCTAGGGTAAGACAAGTAAATAAGAAACAATTTTTGCTCTCAAGGAGTGGGAAAGATAAGATAGACATACAAATTACCCCAACCAAAAAAAATTACTTTTTTATTTCAAGGAATCATAATTCTATCAGTGTGAAATCCCATCTTCCGCAAGAACCCTTTTTATGGGGGGCAGCTAGATGGCTCAGTAGATAGAGCAGCAGTCCTGGAAACGGGAAGTACTGGGTTCAAATGTGACTTCAGATACTTGCTAGTTGTGTAACCCTGGGCAAATCCCTCAAGCTTAGGTATCTAGCCCTTATGACTCTTCTGCCTGGGAGCAATACTCAGTATTGATTCTAAAACAAAAGGTAAATAAAAAGGGGAAAAAGGAGTATTTCTGCATCTTTATCATTCTAAAAATTAAACTTTCTTTTTATTTTCCTCCAAATTCTTTTCCTCCCTCCACCCCTTCCCCCACCCATTGAGGAGGCAAGAAATACAATATCCCTTAGACATGTGAAGTCATGCAAAGCATATCTCCATATTAGTCATATTCCAAGAAAGGGGGAAAAAAAAGAAACCTAGAAAAAGAAAGAGAAAAAATGCAGCAATCAGTATTCTCTGTCCATTATTGAGTTCTTTGGAATTCAGGTGGATCCCTATATTCACTGGAGTTACTAAGTTTTTCATAGTTGATTATGTTTACAACATTGTTGTTACTGTGCAAATTGTTCTCCTGGTTCTACTCTCTTCACTATGCATCAGTTTGTACAAGTTTTCTCTGGATCCCTTTCAATGAAAGGGTCTTCCCTCAGGGATTATTTCTCTTTTATTATTTATTACCTTCTATATACAAGTTTCTCTGGAATACATACACACACAGCTGTTTGTGTATTGTCTCATGCATTAGACTGTGATGTGAGCTTTCTGAGGACAGGAACTGTTGACTTTTCTTTGCATTCCTAGCAATTAGAATATAGTAAGTATTTAATAAATGTTTACTGACTCGACTTGTGTGGATACTTTTCCCACAAATGTAAGGGCAACCTGTTTCATGAGTTTCTGTGGCAAAAATAGCGATCACCTTTAACCAGTGATGTCTTATGGTGAGGAGTTCTATCAAATCACCAGAATATACCATTAAAAACAACAACCACCAAAACAATAAATCTTCCACTCAAATGACAATAGAATGAAGAGGAGTATTTTTTTTTTTGCTTTGTTACTTACTGGGTACAGACATAGTGCTTTGCCAACCTTAAGACACTACGTAAATGGGGGCAGCTGGGTAGCTGGGTGGATTGAGAGCCAGGTCTAGAGATGGGAGGTCCTAGGTTCAAATCCGGCCTCAGATACTTCCCAGCTATGTGACCCTGGGCAAGTCACTTGACCCCCCCCCCCCTTGCCTACTCTTACCACTCTTCTGCCTTGGAGCATTCAATACACAGTATTGACTCCAAGATGGAAGGTAAGAGTTTTAAAAAAAAAAACACTATGTAAATGTTAGGTCTTATTATTTTGACTCAACCTAAGGAAATATGCATATACTGATACAGCCACACAGTCTGCTGCTGGACCAGTACTCAAGACCTTCCTAGTTTTGTAGATCCTTCCAGGACTTGTATTCTACAGGCAAAGTTTATAAGAATACAGGATCACTACCATAAAGTGGCATGAAAAATGAGTAGGTGATACAAATAAGGAATTATATGAAGTACAAGAATGGAATGATTTTTTTCCCCCAGGGTTGAGAAGAGAATTAGGGTAGATTAAATAGTTAGAATAGCCCATGTGTTCATGTGAAGTTTTGCAGTTTACAAAGTGCTTTTTCAGTATTATTAGGCTCATTTTACAGGTGAGGAATACAAAATTCAAAAGAATTAAGTCTTGCATGCAGATATGCAATTAATAAAGTATGTAGCTGAGTAGGAACTCAAATCCAGGCCTTCTGACAGGAAAGGCTTTCACCATTAAATCATACTATCTTCCTGAAGGTGATGGCATTGAAACTGGGTCCTAACTCATGGATGGAATTTGAGGTAGAAGGATGTCAGGCTTAGGCACAAGACAATGTTGTGGCACAGTTAAGTAGAGCTCTGAATCTGGAGTCAGAAAGTTCTGAGTTCAAAACCAAACTCAGACACTTAATAACTGTGTAACTCTGAGCAAGTTATTTATTCTTTGTTTGCCTTCATTTCCACATCTGAAAAATGGAGATAAATAGCCTCTGCCTCCGAAGGCTGTTGCAAGGATAAAATGAGATAATGTTTATAAAATATTTTGTGCAAATCAAAAAGTTCTCTACAGTATGTACTATATGCTAGCTATTATTATAAGGAAAATGATGAACAAATGTAATCACTTGCAACTAAGAAACATAGGATATAATAAGAGGAACATATTCCAGTTCAGTTGGAATACTGAGTGCTAGGGAGTGGAGGTAAAGAAAAAAATGTGAGATAAACTTAGAAAGGTGGGTAATATCAGATTGTGATAATCTGATATGCAAAAGAAACTCATTTTGTGAAAATACACACCATTGGGCACATTTAACTGCTATGATTTAAAGAAGTGTCTTTGCTTGCCCAATTTGTTCTCAACTACATCCAAGATAGCCTTTGTCTCAAACTAGTATCCTAGTCTTACCTCATAATTCCTTTATACTTTTAGTTCCATCTCCCCCTCCAACTCCCACCTCAACAAGAACTACAACAGTACCTCCAGCCAGAAGTTCCAATCTTAAATAACTAACATACAAGACCAAGTTTCACTCTATTCTCCTTAAGCAGAATTATAACTAATTATGCTCCCCAATAAAGGGTCTCTGAGCTACTGAATTGTGGAAGATCTTTGAAGTCACTTTTTTTTCCACAAAGATTAGTTTAGATTGGGACAGTATGGAAAGTAATCATAGGATTTAGGGCCAGGAGAGATCCTACTAGGAGTAACAGTGATAAGTTAGAGAAGAAGTGCCTCTGCCACTTATTACATGGATTGGTTTCTGGGGTCTCACTTTCTTTATAAAATGTGAGGGAGGACAAAGTGAGAGGAAGGGGACATATACATGGAGCAAATAATCTCCATGATCCCTTCTAGCCGTAATGCTCAAACATTTGTTATTTAAAAGCAAAGTATTACTTTTAGATAGAAGTTGTTGTCAGCAAAAAGCAAATGGGAAGCAGTCATTTGGCCTTGTGACTCCCTGTCTCTATTATTTTGATGGCTAAGAATTATGCACACTATTGTTTTTCCAAGTTGATGGAATTTCCCACAGTTTATGCCTGTTCTTCCCTCTACCACTTCATCCTGGGCAAATGAAACAGAAAACCTAATAAATAATTCTGTCCTTTATTTTTTGTATTTATTCTGCTTTATTTTTTGTAACTTATTCAGAGATTAAACATTCATCAAATGCCTACTGTGTGCAATGCATTGTGTGCCTGTCACTAGAGAAGAGATGAGGATAGATAGAAAGAGCTGGATTTGGAGTCACAAGCATTCCAGTCCAAATCTCAGCTCTGCCACCTACTTACTACCTGTGTGACCTGGCAAATCTGGGCCTTCCTCATTTGTAAAATAAAAGGTTGAACTATCTAACCTTTAAGGTCTTTTCCAGGTTTTATCTTTGACTCCTCACTCTCAAGTTATTTCTCTCTGCCTTCTCCCTTCTAACCTGTATGGGAATACTGATTCTTAAAAATTCCACTGGGGATTTAGACACAAACCTTTATTACATACACTTAGTCACACCATCACTAATAGTATTATTTCCCATGCTAGACTTATCACTGTCAGCAGCTCTTGCGAAACAGAAAAACCACAAATTCAAACCATATAAGCCATAAATGGAAACAGCAGATTTCCTCATTAGGGAATATAAGAGGCAAGCTCAGTTCCCTAAGATCTCAGGTTTTTAATTTGGCTTTCAAAGAGACACTGAATTCCAAAGCAGGTTCAATTACTTCACCTGAAATGTAAAATAACTCCTTGCCTACCACACAACGGGTAGCGATAAGTGGGAACTGAATTGCTTTTACCTAACAGATCACTATTGTCCTTTTCCATCTTTCAGCCTTCATAAACCTGTGAAAAGATTGTTATTTATACTGACCAGATCTAGTCTTTGGAAGTAGTGATTCAATTATGGAAACAGAGAAGGGGAAGAACGTGTGTGAAAAATTTATTGCTGTCTGCTCTTCCCTTCAACACATAATTGTTTAATAAAGAAAGAAGATTGGATACAAAAATTCCTGCCTCATGAAATAACTTAAAATGTGGTTTGAAGTTCAGGAGAAATATGAAGGGGTTCTAGGAAGTTTGAACAATCAGTGTTCTTGGTCTACTGAGTTCTCTATTGTGCTGGCTGGCCACTGAAGCAATATTATGAGGCTTAATGAAACAGGAAAAGACTTTAACCAACAGAGATTATGAGAGTTCAACTTAGATCCCACTGGGGGAAATTCAATCAAAGAGGCCATTTCTACCCTGGCAAAAAAGCTGAGAATTGAAGCAAATGGATATCCAGATAGCTAAACCAATATGACTTCTTCATATGAATTCTCAATAATTTCCTTAATGTTCTCTTTTGCCCATGGGGACATAAGGACTCCTAGAAAGATGCTTTTAACTTCACCTCAGGTGGCAATTTCAGCCTCCATGAGATTTATGGTTAGAATCACAGTTATCAGTCACTCCAGGGCACAGCAGAGGCTGCGATATTACACCATCGACCACAGAATTTTTAGTTCCGAAGGGTCAGGGAACAACAATGTAGTGAATTCAAACTACCTAGGCCAAAGAGAGGTAGGAGTGCCACCACTTTAGGCAGATTTGGCCTAGGAAATAAATGTTTATTTACACGAAAGCTGAATGAGGGAAAGATTTATTCACTTTACAGAAATGGTATTTGTATTATCAAATTAATTCCAATAGGATTCTTTTAAATGGTTGAAAATGATTCTGTCTTTGGGAACACATCTATAGTATAAAATAAGTTTCACTTGTAATTATGCTGTCCTTTATATGTTTTTAATGACCCACTATCCAAAAGTCACAATTATGAGTTTTTTCCCCAGTAATGCAGATATAGTTACACTCATTTACCTATTCATTCTCATATGATTTTGTTTAAGACTGATGACTATTTACAAAGTGGCTGGACAATGTGAAGAGTGCAAGCTCTATTCTTTAAAAGACTACAGCAAAGCTAATTGGCTAAACTGAAGGTCAATCCTATGACTTTGGGGCTCAGAATTATACTCTTAACAAAAAAGGTTATTTAGCTAAAGATTTATGTGAACGGAAATAGAAAGACCTTAAATGGCAAATATTAAGAAACAAACATGAGTAAGGAATGTAGGAAAGACTGGAACTAAATAAATAAAACCAGTGCCAATCTTTGTAGACATGGTACACTCACTATTTCTGCAAATTGGGTTGATAATCTACTCAAATGTCTTTACCCTTTATTTTCTAAAAGTGGGAAGAGTTTGAGTAAAGGAGAGAGAAAAATCAATTTTTGACTGTGTCACTCATAAAATGAAACCAAAAGACAAAGAAGAGGAAGAGAATTTCTTCCTAGTGGAGCCTCTGAAGACTTGGTCTAAGAAATGACTCCATTTAACCCTGGTTTTTAAAACATTCTTCCTTTTACTCTCTAACAAGGTCATTCATAGTCTTTCAACTGCTCTAAACAAGCCTTGAGATTGAGCCAAGGAGGACAAAATATCAGAGGAGGAACATCCTGAGAGGGGAAAACTGAAGACTGAGACGAGTGTGAGGGTAACACAATGAAGGAAAAATATGTAAGTGAATTTAAGATTAGCAAAATCCTGACTGTTTACACACTAAAGAGTGTTTTGAGAATTTTTTCCTGGGTTATTTCAACTTTATAGAGCTATTCCATTTGGATATATGTATCAGAATTTATAAATATCATCTTTCCTCTTATCATGATTCATTTTTCCAACAGGACACTTGGAAATATTCATTTAAATAGCTAAGTGCTGTGAGAATCAACAAAGAATGTCACACATTTGGAATTTCAAAAAGGATGTAAAATAACTCTGAAAAATGTTTTAATTTTTAAGTATCTTCACACCTTTTCAGGTTCAAAGGCCACCATTCTAGATACTATCAAGTTTGTAAAGATATACATTGTTGTGTTTAAGATATCCGGGCAGAGGAAAAATCTCTAAGAAAGTTTAACACTTGATGGCATCAGGCATGAAAATGAGTATGAGAATACTGAGAATGTCGTTTCTTTCAAATTTTGAAGTATATACCATAAAATCATAGCTAAAATAGTACTTTCGGAATAATGAACAGGATGATTTCAGAAAGAACTGGAAAGATGTACATGAACTGATGCAGAGTGAAATAAACAGAACCAAGAGAACATTATATACAGTAAGTGAAATGTTGTGGGATGATAAAAAAAAAAGTGACATGCTTTGCTACTAAAAGCAATACAATGATCCAGGACAATTCTGAGAGAGTTATGAAAAAGAATGCTATCCACCTCCAGAGAAAGAATTGTTGGAGTATAAATGCAGATGAAAACATATGATTTATCACTTGTTTATTTGGGTATATGACTTGCAGATTTGGTTTTATGAGATAATAATCTTATAATTCTCTTACAAAAATGTATAATATGGAAGTATGTTTTGAGTGATAACATAGGTTTTACCCCAGTGGAATTGTCTATGAATTCTGGAAGGGGGAAACAAAGAGAGGAAGGAGACAATATGAATCAGGTAACTTTAGAAAACTTATGTGTACATTTGTTATTGGAATAAAATAAAGAAAAAAATAGTCCTTCTGTTCATGTGAGGTCCATGTTTGAACCAGAACCAAGGACAGTTATTGATTTATCCTCCAAGAGAGAATTAAAGAAAGTTTCTTGGGAGTTAGAGAAACTTTACTATCATTTGGTAAAATTAACAAAAAGGTCAGACACCAATTTAGTGACCACATTCACAAACTATAACCATCTTTGCAGAAATCCTATTGGATGGGGTACTCAGATGGCCAATTTGGAATAATGTCTTTTTTTTTTTTTTTTTTTTTTAACAAAATCTGGTATTGGGAACTCCTGATGAGAAAGTTTTTTTCTTCCAGTGCTGACTATCATCGCCTCTTCAACTTAGAGAATTGGTGAGTTGCCTGAGGAACTGAGAGAAGAAGGGCCTTGCAAAGTTCCATCGCCAGTAAGCATCAGAAGCAGAAAGTGTGCCTAGGTCTTCCCAAGACCAGCCATTATGCCAGGATGCCTCATATAGACCTTTGCTTATAAGAACGTCCCTAGAAGAAATGTGAATGAGAAGCTGTACTCCTCTGATGCAGCTCTATTCTCTCTATAGAGAGAATCTATCCAAATTCTATTTTTCACTTCTAAAACATTCTTGAGCTTTTGATCTTGGTCTTAATGTATGTGGCTCTCCTTATTTGAATCAGAATCTCAAAGCTGTAAAGGAACTCAGAGCCACCTAGTCTAACTCACTTCAGAACAAGAATCCTCCTCTGTTTCACCTCTTTAGTCTAATATTATATGTTTCTTTCTTTAAAATATATTGTATAATATATATTATATGTTTGTGTTATTATATATTATAACTACATATATTATTAATAATATATCATGTTTTGTTTTTTATATTTTATATATTAATTTATTTATTGTCTTATATTTATTATATGAATAATATAATAATTACATATTATATTATGCTTAATATGTTGTTTATTTATATATTAATAATATATTATATGTTTCTTTTAAAAAAAAAACACAACTTACCTTCTGTCTTAATATCAATTCTAAGTCAGAAGAGCAATAAGGGCCAAGCAAATAAGGTTAAATGACTTGCCCAGGATCATACGGCTAGGAAGTGTCTGAGATCACATTAGAACTCAGCACCTACCCTCTCTAGGCTTGGCTTCCTAATCACTGAGCCATCTAGCTGCCCTCCTCCCCCCATTGGGGTTTTCTTGGTAAAGATACTAGAGTGGTTTGCCATTTCCTTTTCCAATTCATTTTACAGATGAGGGACTGAGACAAGCAACTTGCCACGGGTTACCCAGCTAGTAAGTGTCTGAGGCCAGATTTGAACTCAAGACATGAGTCTTCCTAACTTCAGGCCAGTCACTCTCTCTACTGTGCCACCCCGCTGCCCTGCCTGGCACATAGTAGGTCCTTAGTAAATACTGATTGTCTGACAAGCAGTCTTCGGAGTGGCTTCCAACCTCTCTTTTTTCACTAGCCTTCACAAAAAGGAAAGACAATTTGTCATTTCTTATTGGTAGCTGGGACTGCCTTACAGAAATGTAGTCTTGGTCCAGGATACTCAGTAGAGAGTGAGGCATTGGAGGAGCCATGCATTTTGGTCTCCGTATATTTCCCGCCTGTATAATCTCGGCAAACTCTCAGTATCTTGGTTATCTCATCTAAAAGAGACAGCGATAATGCTAGAAACCTGCCTTCTGGGATTGATGGGAGGTGGGGGAAGCGGGCAGGAGGGGGGGATGAGGAGGACCCATTCTGATAGCCACAGAAGGCATTTTGTAAATATCCAATTGCTAGATAAATGGTGTGTGTAACACCTCCCAATGAATGTGTTAAGGGTTTTAAATACCTTCTCAATGGTTTCCTCACCCCCTTCCCCACTGGCTCTCACTCTAGTAGGGTGTTGCTTTCTGCTTTTGAAACTTCAGGCTGAGTTTCCAGGGAAACCTAAGGAGGGAACTGCAGGAGTTTATTACTGAGTTGACAAAGGGAAGGCGTTACTGCGGCAAAGCACACAGTGGGGAGGGGCGGTGGTGGTTGAGGAAGAAGATGGACTTTCTGAAGTTAACTGAAGAAACAGATGGTTCCGACCGATGCCGGGTGTCGTCTAAAACCCTCCTGGTGATGTTCTGTCCCACAGGTTTCTCACCCACGTTCAGAAGATTCCACTAAATGAAAGGTATAACCTTGGTGAAGTCATCAAAATGGTCTGCCTCAAAAATATGTCTTCGAGCTGGGCAACTTTGTTTGAATTAATGAGATTGAAAGCTTTTTCCACCTCCAGGTTTCTCTCAGATTTTTACCTGAGGATCAACAAGATCCCTGGTATTAGGAGGAAAGGAATATGGATACTTATGTAGAAAATAGCATTATGAGAGCTTAACAAACATAGGACTTCATTGGATATGGTAACTGTGAGCTATCTATGTGAAAAAAACTCTTTAACCTTAAAATATGAGGTAAAGATAATCCGTTATTACTTTTCTGGGCTTCAGTTTACGTGTTTATAAACGATAGAAGACTTTTTGAAGGCAAGAATTATATTTTCTTTGTATGCTCCATACTGTAGGGAAGTAGTAGGAACGTGGTAACTATTCACTGGATTGCAAGAAGGAAGTGATTTCTCCATTGCAGGGGGCTGTAATAATACCTTCTTACATTTATTTTAGAATAAAAATGTTTTGATTGTGTTTAGGTTAATATATGCTAACTAACTTTCTTAGGAGCTATGTCACCTCCACTCCACTAGTCAAAATTTCCACTAACCCTCCCCACCAGAGAACTGGGCTCTGTCCCAAAGCCTCCAAGGGCTTACTTACATAGGCCATCTTTGGTGTCATCTTGCTTAGCTCCTGGCCTCTGAAACACTTCCTGGACACCATTCCTCTTTCTAAATCTTCTTAAAAAGGGTAGTCTTTTACCATCCAAAAGTAAGTTCCTTGAGGGCAGAGACACTCATGTTTGACTTTATCTAACCCTACTAAGCATAAGTGCTTAATAAATCTGATCAATGTGAGGAATGAGAAATCCAAGTGAATTAAATAAAATTGGTTTCCTTTTAACAATTTTTGCAACAAACCTAGAGAAAAACTAGAGACGCCAGTGTCATAAAACCAAGAAAGGAACTCATTGCTTTGGGGACGCTTATAGAACACAAATATATTTCATCTATAGTTCTTATTTGTAAAGCACTTTCTTTACAACAATCTGAAGGTGAAGGTTGGACAAATGTTATTTCCATTCTAAAGAGAAGAAAACCAGGACTGGGAAGGAGAAGTGAAATGACTGGCCCAAAGTCCCACAGTTAATTGATACCAGGGCTGAGATTAAACCCAGGACTTCTGAGTCTCTGACCAGTGTTCTGTTGCCTCTAGTGATTTTTCTTAATCAAAGTTCCATTGGGGTTATTTGTTAATTGCCATCTCAATGGTCTGTTTTTCACTTATCACTCCTTTGGTATACCAAAAAGCTCAGAAATTTCTGCAAAGCACAGAGAAGTTCTGGGAAGGTCATAAATACTTAATAATTGTGATTTTTTGACATCATAATGGAAAAGTCTGAAATGAGTATGCTTAGTCATTAAGACTCCAAAAAATTGTTAGATTGCATCTCATCTATGAAATATTTTTACCTAAAGATGGTGTGGAGTAGGCAGGATAGAGGGAGGAAGGGGAGGAAGTAGAAAGTTTGTGAAGGGAGCTATGGGAGGTCAGCCTGATGCTGACTTTCACTTCAGTCACCAGTGGTAACAACATGTTTAGAATACTGGTTAGGTGTTTTGAGGATTGTTTTTTAACCTAGTCAAAAACTGAGCAAAAGACAGCTGGGTAGGTAGCACCATGAATAGAATGGCAGGCCTGGAGTTGGGAGGACATGGTTCAAATCTGGTCTCAGACACTTCCTAACTTTGTGACCTTGGGCAAGTCACTTAACCCTGTTTATTAAGCTCTTGCCCTTCTGTTATTGAGTTGTTACTAAGATAGAAAATGAGTGTTTAAAAAAAAAAAGATCAAGCAAACAAAACTGAGCCTCAGTAGAGTTCAAGGTTTTGGCATAAGCTAAGGGCTGGTAAAACCAAAGATGAACCTCAAATTTTATATCATACTTATCATGTTGAATACAGTGCTAGAATGTAAGGCTTTTCTCCTCAAAGGCAATTTTAGGAATGCACTGTCATTATAAGGGAACTGTTGTTACTCTACCCACAATCTTAAACCAACCTAAGAACACTGTTCTTATTAACTTGAGTTCTGCTGGGTCATTCACCTTAGTGAATGGAGGAGGCAGTTATAATTAGGATGACCAAGAAGCACCAACACTAACTTACTAGTGCTCTCAAATGAAATCAGAGCTTTGTTGATTCCTATAAAAACTACCCAAAATACCACCAAGCAAGTACATTCAGTTCTAAATGGGGTATACTGAGAGGTGTTATGGTTTAGGACTGGGATATGTTGACAGATGTTGGTGAGGAGGCTTTGACCCAAATGATAGGATGCTCTAAGCCAGGATTATGGGAGTCTGGGCAGAATTTCAAAGGGGCAGGACAAGGCAAGACTTGTATATTTCCTGTTTTCCCTTCTGGTTTCTTACAAGAACTCACTAATGAAAATTAACTCTACTTAACACAAGGAAATCCAATCATTTGTATAGACTCCATTGCTCACACTCAGAGAAGATCCATAAGCAAAAATGTGAAGTAGGAAAAAGTCTGTCTTTGGTTTCCTTCCACCTTCTGATTTCTTGAACTCTATTTTGCTAACGCTCCTATACTATCATCCACTTCCTACAGAAAATTGTTTTTATTAACTAATGCCATGTAAAAACAAACAATTCTGAAAGATTTAAGAGCACAATGATCAATAATGATTCCAGAAGTCTGGTGATGAAGAATGCTACCTACCTCATAACAGAGAGATCAATGAATATGCAGAATGATATATATATATATATGTGTATATATACATAATTTTTTTGGACATGGGTAAAATATGGGAATTTCTCCAATTTGATTATGCTAATTTATTTTTAAAAGGTTTTATTTTTCTTTTTTCAGGGAGGGGGATATAGGAAGAAAAATAAATGCTTGACAATTGAAAAGGTAATTTATTTTTAAAATATTAATAGCATTAGGTATCATCCCTCCAAGAGATGGCTCTTGAAAACCAAAAAGCCCTGAATAGCCAAAGGAATAGTTTTGTTTTGTTTTTTTATTCCTCACCTTCTTAGAATTGATACTGAGTATTGATTCCAAGGCAGAAGAGCAGTAAGAGCTAGGCAACTGGGGTTAAGTGACTTGTCCACGACCACACAACTAAGAAGATTCTACCTAGCTGCCTGGAATGGATTTCTTATGGTCTAGTTTCTGACACTGTTGAAAGGTGATAAGAGAAATACCATGGGGAGAGTAGAAGCTTATATATCAAATCACTATATGTAATAATAATGTCACATTTATATAGCATTTTATAATTCATAAGAATGTTTTCTTCATCATGACCCTATAATGGCTATGGTTCCCATTTTCTGGATGATGAGACTTAGAGACTGACCTCATAGAGGTTAAATAATATTCCTAGGGAGAAAAAACTAATAAGGGATTGTGCAAAGGGGATTTACTCTCCCTTCTTTCTGGGGTCCCAAAGATGCCATCATCTCTTGTTGACTACCTGGCATGAGCCTGAACTTGACCTGGAGGTGAAGATTGTGCGAAGGAAATCATTGAGTGAATTGGGTCATGAAGATAGAATGGCAGTTGAAAAAAGGCAGCAATAGTGTCAGGAGATCATCAGATGGGGGCAGGGTGATATCCCCTGCACTGCCCCCTGGACTGTGGAATTCATTTTCTTCCGTTTGTTGCTGGCTGGGCTTCCCTGTAAGTGTGACTAGGAGGCCCTAATGGTGGCCACAGAATAGCAAGCTAAATGGAACAGAAAGGAAAGTACCTACATATCTCTATCCTATTTTTCTATCTTTTCCACCCTACTACTTTTGATTTAATAAAATTATTTATTTATGGTCAGTCTAATAATTTTCCCTCTTACAGCATCAAACTGGAATTCAAACATCTCACTTTGCATATGCAGCTTGGTCTTAGTTTTAACTCCATAAAACAAGATGCCCCTCTCAGGATAAGCTCATCATCTCTAATCTCATCACAAAGCAGCTAATTCAAAACTAGACTTCACCTCCCTCAGCCTTCTCCCTAGGACTAGAAAACTAGAGTACCAAACTCCTCTCCAAACCTTCCTTTATAAAAGGGCAGAAATTGAACTTCCAGTTTACTCCACTTTGCATCTGGTTTCAACTCTATGGAACCCCACAATTTCCCAGCCTCTTTTAGTGTTTTAGTCCATTAGTTTCTTGAAGACACATAATAAGCATTTAACAAATGTTTGTTGAATTACTGAATTCTGTCTCATTCTTTCTATATCATGTTCGTTCTTGCTTCTATCATTTGCTGGGTACCTTTGTTCTACTTTGATGGCCAGGTTTAATAACCATCATCACCAGGAAGGACTGAGTTAGAGCTTCATGCTTCACAGTACTAAGAAACCTATGACTACAACTAAAGCATAATAAAATGCTGAACAGTACACATATTCTAATAATTACTCAAGCAGCAACTTAACTCCCTTGTTGAAATGCAATATCTTACCAATCCCTTTTACACATCCATTTTCTAGCATGGGGAAAGCATGTTTAAATATATACACTACTTTTTTGCTACTCTGTGTGTATATGTGTGTATGTGTAAGAGAGAGAGTGGTAGAATTCAGAATACTAACTGAAGCTTCTACAAGTTGATACCCTAGGCTTTAAAGAAAATAAAAAGGCAAGGATGCTCATTTGAACAATCTGTAGGATTAAGCAAAAAAAACCCAACAAACAAAACAAATAAAAATGATGTATAAATGAGCCAAATAATCAGAACATTTAAGTAACTGGCCAGAATACTTGAAATTACAAATGAAAGAAGTGATGTAGCTTCAAACCATTAGCTCCAAGGATAGGAACCAGAATTCATTCCTATCAACAACAAAATTTCTCAGTGACCACCTTTTCCCTTACTCCACCCCAAATTTCTATTTCAAATCACTGAGGTATCAAAAAGTGTTTTTTCAATTGTTAGTTGGCTAAAGCAGCTTCATGTATCTTTATATTCTAATATTTTAGCATTTTCAAAGAATATAATATTACTTTTAATTACAACATGAATACAAATGGCATTGCCCCTCTCCTTCCTTCTTGGTCACTGGTCACATTTACCTGAAGAGTCTACACAGGCCCAGGGCCACAGTTCGAACAATTCTGACTTACTCTTTAGATATATCTTCTAAAAAGAAGGCTGTGCATGACAGGTTTTGAAGAAGGAAAGAATAATTTCAACAGAAAAACACCCATTGTGGAGAAAGAATAAAATCAAGAGAATTATCTATGTAGTCTCAAACAGGACAGAGTAAAAACTAAGAAGGGCCAAAAAAGACACTCATATGACGGGTTTTTTTTTATTTTGAAGTATGGATTTTGAAATAAAACTATGAAATAACAACATAGTCACTGCATTTTGAATAAAGAGGTCTGGCTTTGAATTCTAGCTTTGCCATTAACTATCTGTATAACTCAAGACAATCATTTCACTTTCTAGACCTCAGTTTCCTTATCTGTAGAAAGGAGTTAAGACTAATTGACCTGTAGGATATCTCTCTAATAGATGTAAAACTTGTGATCATGAGTAAAAATTGTTTTATGACTCTCCCCCTTAACAGCTAAAACTATATTTGCAATACATTAAGCTAAAAGGTGCATTCCCATATACTTATTCAAGCCAAGAAGAATAGTAATACTCAGCATTACAAATGGTAGAAAGCATTTGCTCAGGGAGGTAGAGGAGCCAGCAGCTTCCAAATACCATTCTTAATGATTCACTCAAACATCCATCCCACACTATCAGCTCCCTTCTGTAGGGCCATCCATAGAGTATAGTCTCCTGATGGGAAGCTGGTTTTCAGCACTTCCTTTCTGTGGGGTTGTAGAAGACATGCAAACACATACACTTTTCTCTGCCCTACCATTCCATTAGCCTCTCCAGGAGTTACACACAGATAAGCAGATCCACAGGTAACTATAGTCCTAAAGAACGACCAGACTAATTGGAAGAAAGCTCTCTCTTGGATGTGACAAATAAATATACTTTTCCCTCTCCTTATTTTTGGCAAGCAAAAAGTGTGAGCACTGTGGACAGAGAGGAGGTATTGAAGAGAAAACCGCCAGAAACAAGACTACGAAGTTTCAGCAAGGGGAAGGTCTGAATCCTCATTTCCATAGTCAATCTCTTTAGGGTGACAAGTAGGCGGTGGGACTGAGAGCAGCTGCTGGCGTCTGCATCACTAAAGAGACAGACGCGAGGTGCTCCAGGACAATGCACCAGAGAATAATAAGCAGAGGGAGACAAGGAGAGGGAAATCTGTCTAGATGGTCACCTGCTCAACACAGCAATCTTTGAACATACTCTATACTACGACCATCCTAGATAGAAGTCCAATGCGTTCTTAGTCAACCCACCTAAAGGAGTAAATTTTCACGACTTCCAGTTCTCCCTTAATAAGGGAGGTCACACTAGCAAACGTGCCTCCCGGCTTTCCTTTCAACCTACCCCCGCCGCTTGAATTATTCACCCCAGCACAGTCCTACCATCTCTTTAAGCTGGCCGAGCAGTTGCCTGGGCAGGCGTATGGAGAGGTTGGAAAGAGTCCTCGGGAGTACTATGTTTCCTAACCCCAATTTTTAACGTTTCCCACACCCCCCCTTCCCACTGTCCCACCGCTCCCCCTTAGTAGTTACCAGATTCATAAGAACCTTTACCCCGAACAGAGGTACCCAGACTGGTTGGAGAGAAGCTTACGCTAGGATTGTGGGCAGAGGAGAAAGAAGAAGCAATGCTCGCTTTCTCGGGTCGGTGGAAGCAAGAGCCAGAGGTAAGGGAACCTCAATGGCACTAGGACCTAGCAGACGTCCCTTCTTTCTCCCCTAGCTCCACCTGCCTTCCTCCAGGCTCTAGACACTTCTTAGGATTTGTAAAGGAGCAGGCGAAGGGGTGGCGGCATCTGGGAAGGCAGGGCTGGGGTTACCTCGAGAACTGCCAGCAGGGTTCACGGACACAGGCAGGGAATTAACACAACAGCAGCAGCGGTGGCGGTGGCGGTGGCGATGTAGGCGACAGGCGCCGGGTGGAAGAATCCTGGAGAGAGAGTGCTTAGACTGCGCTCTGAGCCCAGGGTTAGGAGCTCCCTGCTCCCAACCCCAGCTCCGCTCCCGCCACCTCTGATTGGTCAGGGGAGAAGCTGGAAAAGCGATCTGATTGGGCAGTGCTGGAAGCCAAGCAGGAGGAGTGGGGATGCAGGGCTGGGGAGACACCCTGGGTTTCTCTGGGTTCTCAGTCTTCCTCTTCAGGTTGTTCAGAGTCTGAAATCCATAGTTGCGTAACTAACTCTCCAGGTCGTGGCTAAAGCCAAACGGAGGGACTCCTGGGCTGTGAAGTCTGTATGCGTAGTGGTGATGGTAGGGACTAAGGGCGGGGAATATGGTCACGTCTTCACTGTTCCCACCAACGCTGTCCCTGTGTGCCAGCTTGTAAAACACCAGGGATGTGGAGTACTCTATCCCACGTGGTTCCAGGCATCGGAATGACCACTTCTCCAATTAAGCTTTTTCACTTCACATCGTAGCTAGGAGAGGAAGCATTAGAACAAGATGGACTGGCTAATCTGTTTTGTCTGTCTGTCTCTGTCTGTCTGTCTGTCTGTCTGTCTGTCTGTCTGTCTGTCTGTCTGTCTGTCTGTCTGTCTGTGTCTCTCTTTCTCCCCTCGGTGTATAGGTCAGTATGCTAGATCCTGTGGGTCCTAAAGCTTCCTGTGAATCTGTTTAAGACTTGGTTCCTGCTGATACAGAGCTTAACTTCTCAAGCTAGAGAGTAGAACTATTAGGGAGGAGTGATATACTGAAATTTAGCGGGATTGATAGCACTGTGCTTAAATCTAGCATACAATTAGCAAGAATATTTAGTTAAAATGGGAAGCTACCATATGACAGCTTCCTCCAGCAACTGTATCCTAGGTAAGCTCTTTGCCTCCCTGTTGCAATCTTGCCTCTTCTCCCAAAAGGCCCTGTTACTCTCAGTCTCAGAGTATCTGCCAAGGACAGTGTTCAAGAGTTTCTATTTGTTTAGGATTTGTGTTCTCTAGTTCCAACACTTTCAACAACAAACTGAGTAAAGGTGCCATTTATATTGTTTCCCCACAGTATGTTTTATGGTGCATGCTCTGTGCTCTAGAATTTCTAGTTATAGCTCTAGTAAAAAACAATGAAAAGTAAAATTGGAAATCAACATAGAAAAACCTGAAAAGACTTATATGAAGTGATGCAAAATGAAGTGGGCAGAACCAGGAGAATGTTGTACATAGTAACAGCAATAAAATACAATGATCAACTGTGAATGACAACTATTATCAGCAATGCAAGAATCCAGGACAACTTCAAGGGATTCATGAGGGAAAAGGCTATCCACTACTAGAGAAGGAACTGACAAAGTCTGAATGCAGATTGAAACATGCCATTCTTCATTTTATTTCCTCCAAGAATTTTTCTCTAGTGTAAAGTGATATGTGTCTTCTTTCATACCTATATCATATTGTCATATCATATTACCTCCCATTTTGGGAAGGGTGAGAGAGGACATGGCTCATAAAATGTCAGAAAAAAGGATTATTGAAAATAGTTCAGACATGTAATCTGGGAAATTAAAACAAAAAAACTTTTTTAAAAAATTAACATATTGGGCCCAGAGACTCCAAAACAGTGGACACAAAACAATAAAAACCCAATATAAGAAAGCGTATTTCTACCTCATCTCTCCTTTCTCTAATCCAACTTCCACACAATTGCTGGGTTGATATCCCTTAAACACAGGTATGACTTGGTAATGCCTGTGCTCAATAAGCTTCAATGGCTCCCGTTTGCCTTTAAAATAAAATAAAAATTCCTCCAGTGTTTGAAACCCTTCCAACTCTGGCTCCAAACAGCTTAGAGGCAACCACTTAGAAGCAGTGTGAGAATAGAAAAAGAGCCAAAATGTTGAAATCAAAGCACTTAGTTCAAATCCTACCTCTGAGATTACTTGTGTGGGCAAGATATTTGGCTTCCTGTAGTCTCAGTATCATCCTCTATAAAATAAGAGAAGAGGAAATCGAACTAGATTGCTTTTCAGTTCTTTCCAGATTTATGAATCTTTCTAGGTATGCAACACATCATATTCCTTCATGTATTTTACCTTCCAACTATACTGATTACTTGGTGTGAATGTGAAATCCCCTACCTCCTTTTATTATTTAATCATTAATAGCATAGATCTTAAAATTTTCTAAAAATAATCATTTTTAAAGTAAATCACACAGCTGGTGTGAAGTTTTCTGACTATTCCGCACCCCATGCTGTATTGTTTGAAACTGTTGTTCAAACACACCCTTGTGGTATCTGATTTATACTTCTTCTTTTTGGGTGATTTTTGCTGGCTGTACTTGATGTTTAGGAATAATATGATGCTTGGGAACAACCTGAAAAAGTTTATTTTTAGCAACAAGTTCTTGATCTACATAAGGAGGCTGCTCACAAGGCTTGGGGTCTTATGTTGCCAACCAGTGTCTGGCTTTATTGTGAGACCAGCCCTCTCTCAAGAAACCTCTTTCATTTTGGCTTGGAGACTTTGTTTCACTTTTTTGTGCCTTGGCTAACAAATTTTCACCGCATTGGTCTTCATATACCATAATTCTTTCTCCCATATCTGAGTTTTGGCACAGTATCAAGTCTGGAATGCATCTTTTCCTCAACTCAGCCTCTTAGGAGCTTCAGTTTCCTTTAAAGTTAAGGTCAAGAGTCATCACCTACAAGGCCTAGCTTTATCCACTCAGCTCTGGTATCTCCCTGACAAAATCATCTTGTATTCGTTTATTTTACAAATATTTTGTTTATCTTTTTTTATATGTATAAGCTTATTTCTCCTGATAAAAGAAGGCTCTTGGAGGCAAGGGCTATTTCAATTTTTTCCCCTTTCATATGCATTTATTAGTACAGAACTTGATCCATAGTATTTGCTTAATTAATATGTATTAATTAATATAGGATATTCCTTCTGTTACTACATTTACCTCAGTTCTCCTTATTCCTATTTAGGCTAAACTCGTGTTTTAAAAAAATGTATATGTTATATTTTCTTCCAGAAATCTTCTTCCTCTGTTCTTATGCTGATTCTATCAATTCACAAATTTCATCTACCTCTCTCCCCTCGCCCCTTGATAGACAATTTTAGAACAAAGAGAACAAAGTAAGTACGGGTTCCTCTGGGTTCTTTCCTCTCCTCACTCCCCACTCATATTGGCAGGTTGAGTCACCCTAACAATTACCCCAGGTTCAAAGTACTCTGTGAGTCTTTATTCTATAACTATAGCTCACAAGCCAACCCCAATGTGTTTGTTTTTTTCCAAAGGTCACAATTAGTTTGAAGTAAAGATATTTAGTGAAATGACACACAATAAGAAATAAGACATTTCTCGCTTAAATCTGTGGCATACTATAACAAATATACAGTGTTGTGGGTAGAATAAACACTCATAGAGTTCATAAGTGAAAGGCATAAATACCGGGTAACACCATTAAGATTAAGCTCCCTGAGAGATAGAGATGGAATTTTTTGGGGTCCTTCTTTTATCCTCAGAGGTTAGCACAGTGCCTGGGACATAGTAGGCACTTCATAAATACTTGTGGGTGTGACACATCGTCAAAGCATGCCTGATATAAACCCGAATTCATAGCTGCAAACTAGCTTGAGAGATGTTAAGTCCTTGCTTCATCACTTAAAACATACCTACAGGTCATCATATCATCTACCCTACCATTGACCAATATATCTTTGTTGTTGTTGTTGTTGTTTTTTTTTTTTTTTAAACCCTTGTACTTTGGTGTATTGTCTCATAGGTGGAAGATTGGTAAGGGTGGGCAATGGGGGTCAAGTGACTTGCCCAGGGTCACACAGCTGGGAAGTGGCTGAGGCCGGGTTTGAACCTAGGACCTCCCGTCTCTAGGCCTGACTCTCACTCCACTGAGCTACCCAGCTGCCCCCTGACCAATATATCTTTGATCTCCAATTTTTCCCTTCATGCTTTGGGCAGGCATCAAATTATTGCTTTTAGAAAGGGCATTTCAATTGATTGTCCCTTAGATTTACTCATTATCCCTGTGACTCCCTGCACAAAAATTCTCTTCCCTTCCTCTAAATGTGCATTCTCCCCCCTTTACATACTTGAATGTAAGCTTCATGAGGCCACGAACTATTATAATTTTTGCTTTTGTATCCCCACCACTTAGCTTTAGTATCCCCACCATACTAAGCCCTTAAATGCTTTATCATTCATTTATAAGATTTTAAAGGTCCTTAAGTTTAAACACATTTATATTTTTGAAAGCCATTATATTAACATTTTAAAACTATTTTTCCATGTAATAAGTTCTCAGATTTGACAGGGTAGCCCTTGAGCCAATAATTTGCCTTGTCAGGGAAGTAGTTAAAGAGCTTTTTGAAAAACTGCTCTGCTCTACTTTGAAGGAATTCAGATGGGATAACATTCCATTATTCTCAGGTTTACTGAAGGGTAAGGCATAAGGTCATTTACTTTGAGGAGCCTCTGTGCCCAGAACTCAGGCAGTAAGAACAGCCAAGTTTTCTCTTGCCTGTATTAATTGGCAAACAGCTGATTTCCCATTGGAAGAAGTGACAGATTGGTTATAGGCAAACCCCTCTCCTCTCATGAAAAGCAATTTAGGCAGGAAGTGGATTGATTCATATTTGTGAAGGGAACTTTCAACAAAAGGTTTAGAAATCAACTCAAACAAAACTTAATTTGTTGAAGTCTGTTCCTTTTCCTACCCCAGGCCAGAAATTCAATTTGGATTTACATAATTACCAGGTGTCTGAGTAGCTGATCCAATAGAACCAAAGCTAGGAATTCTTTTACCTGGGGCTAAATTTGGTGGTGTAGATGGGGCAGAGTGATGCCTAGATTAGGTCAAGGGAGATTGTAGGCAGAAGTCATGAGAATTGAGGAAGCTGAGAAACTGGGAGTTCAGGGTTTTTGAAAAGACTAAGGACAGATGGTTTGCTGAGTAGAGGTAGAAGAAAAGGGTATAACATGGAAAAGTTTACTTGTCAGACTTATAGATAAGGGAAGAATTTATTGACCAAGTAAGACATAGAGAACGTTGCAAAAAAAAAAAAAAAAAAAGGAAATGATTTTGATTACATTAAATTTAAAAGGTTCTGTACAAATAAAACCAATTCAACCAAGATTATGTGGGAAACAACAAATGTGGGGGAAAAAATCTTAATAGTAAGTATCTTGGACAAAAGACTCATCTCTCAAATATATAGGGAACAAACTTATAAGAACACAAAGCATTACCTAACTGAAAAAATGGTCAAGGGATATGAATAGGTAGTTCAGAGGTTGAAATAAAGACTATCCATAGGTATCTTTAGAAGGAAACTTAACATCTTCCATATGTCAGATATCCCATACTGGACCAAACCAATTATTTAATCTGTTCATCTCTTTCTGGCAATGTCACCAAGAACTAATTTGTTGGACATCCTCACACTCACTAAATCTAGATGCAACATTCACTGCATGGGCAACTAGGTGGTACAGTGGATAGAGTACTGGCAAACCATTCTGGTATCTGTGCTAAGATCACCCCAAATTGGGTCACAAAGAATCAGACATGACTGAAAAGTAATTGATTAAAACTGTATGGAAAGAAGTGTATGGAAAGGCAGCAAGAAAGAGAAAAGTCTTAGATAAGTCCCAAGGTCCCCCTATCTTAGAACTTAAAGTTTGAGCCATATATCCATGTAAGCATAAGTTTAATATAAAATACTATTTAATAAGTCTATACAAGAGATGCAAGCAAAATATTATGCAATATCTGAATGGGAAAAATGGTTGGATAAGGCTTTATGAATGAAGAGACATTTTAGATGCTATTGAAGTCTCAGAGATATTTCCCTCAACTTCTTTTACTTTTCCTAAATTGGTCATCATCATTCTACCCTAATATGATATTGTCCCAAGAACAAAAATATTTTTTCTCCTTGACTTTCCTTACCTTACCTTGCATTTTTCCTTTCAGGTTCAAGCTTATGCTTATGTTTAATGAGAGAAATAATCCCTCTTTAAAGCTCCAAGCTGGGGCAGCTAGGTAGCACAGCAGATAAAGTATATAAGATTTGGGTTCAAATCTAACATCAGATACTTCTTACCTGTGTAACCCTGGACAAGTCACTTTACCCCAGTTGCCTAGCCATTATCACTCTTCTGCCTTAGTATCGATTATAAGACAGAAAACAAGGATTTTTTTTTTTTAAAAGCCAAGCTACTGATTCTCTTTTCAAGTTTTTCTTCCCTAGCTCCCTTTGCTTTCCCATTCCCCCCACCTTGTGCTTTCATTTCTTTTCCATTTTTCTCTAATTCTCTCATTTCATTTATAAAATAATTTTAATGCTTTTGAAAAAGTCTTGCTTTGGGAGTGGCTAGATAGCTCAGTACATAGAGAGCCAGGCCAGGAGAGGGAAGTTCCTAGGTTCAAATTTGATCTCAGCTACTTGACCCTAGGCAAATCATTTAACCCCAATTGCCTGAGACCTTCCAGCTCTTCTGCCTTGGAACTGTTGCTTAGAATCAATTCTAAAACAGAAGGTAAGGGTTTTAGGAAAAAAAAATCTTGCTTCATGTATTCCAAGAATTGTAGTTGAACTTGTGCCCAAACTGTGTATTAATTTACGGCTTGGCTGGCTCATAGAAGTTTTGAAGTCATTCTTTTTCTTCTGGGTTTATTGAGCATGCACCCCTGTCACCATAATAGCTCTTTTGGGGAAAATTCTTTTTTTGTTGTTGTTTGTGTATTCTTCTAGCCTTGCTTTCTAACTTCAGACTTTGTATTGGGATCAAGCTCTGTGTACCTCTGGAGAGAATGTTTGGGCCATGGTTGGTTCTGTTGTGTGTTCTCTTGGATCCTGCTTCTGCTTTCTTTGGATAGTGAGTATTGCATTATTCTAGGATCTGAGACAGCTCAGATAAGGGACCTGTAGGCTTTCAGTGTGCTCAGTGTAGTTTAGAGACACACTGGACTGGATATCTGGATGACTCATCTTCATGAATTCAAATCTGGCCTCAGACACTTACTAGCAGGGTAACCCATGGCAAGTCACTTAATTGTGTTTGTCTCAGTCCTTCATCTTTAAAATGAGCTAGAGAAAGAAATGGCAAACCACTCCAGTATCTTTGCCCACAGAACCACAACTGTAGTCACAAAGAGCCAGACATAACTGAAACAACAATACCAAAGTGTTCTAATCCAGGGTTAAATTTGAGTGTCACCCTCCTGGTCTGAGCTCTGCAAGTTCCTGATCTGGGTCAGATGTAAGTAAAATACTTGTTGAAGCTCTAATATATTGCTGCTGGACTTAGCCACCGCTATTAGCTGGTTGGCAAATTCTAAAGATTCAATGATAGAGCTACAGGCTTTACTTTGGACTGAGCTTCTTGCCCTGGTTACTCAGTTTTAAGGATTCAGACATTGTTGGGCTGGATACGAGACTATGATCTCAGAATTAGAGCCATCTAACTTGCTTGCTTCTGTATGTACACCTCATTTAGTACAGAGCCTAGGGCATTAGATCACTCCATGTCCTTTATTGCCACACTTGGGTACAGGTCCTCTCCTCAGTCTGCATGTGATCCAGAACCTGGCAGTGAGTAACAGAGCTTTCAATTGGCTCTTTGCAAAAGATCAGACTGTGGGATGTGTTGAAGCCAGCTCTAACTGGCTTTCAAGAGCCATTTAAAATTTTCCACATAAGCATTTGCACCTCAGAAATCAGCAATCACTCCAAATCAGGACTTAGTTTATTATTTTTTGTCTAGACTTAAGAAAGTGATAGAGAAAATGGTAATGATGCAGATTAAACTCAAAAGTATGTCATGCATACTTTTTTTTTGAAAGCTGATTGTTAAAACATTTATGAGTACACTCCTAGTTGGGCCCTTCTCTGTCAGATCTGGGAGCTCTTCTTACCCTATTGCACAGCTGAGGCAAATTCTTGTTCAATTCTTACCTTGGAATGTTCTGTATTGCCTCTCATGGATAGACTCTGTCCTGAGTGTCTATATACTTATTCTAGGTCCATATACAAACCTGGCCTGGAAAAAATTGACTTACTATAATATTTTCTCTTGAATTTACTGATCAAGTCTTGGCCCATTATTTGTGGGGTAATTATGGGGACATAATCAACTGTACTGCTTCTTCCTGCTAGACCATCTTGGCTGGTCTCTGGAATTCTTCCTATTCGAAGAGTTCCTCATAATGAGAGCTTTGATTGGAAGTTTGAAAAGTGGTAAGGAGGGTTACATTTCAGTGCCTCCTGTACCTCTCATTTTTCTATCTTTTTTTTTTCTAGCTAAGTCTCTTTTCTTGTCACTCTTGAGTGTCTAGACCTAACATTTATACCCATTGTCTCTGCTTCCTATCCATCCATTACCTTCTTAATTCTCTGTGAGGAAATGTAGTATGTAAGGTGTTACCATACTTACATACTTATATAATTCTCTTAGGTGGTACCAAGATTTAGATATTCCTAATATGCTTAGATATTCCTAAAATGTACATGGGTCTGACCATGTCACTTCACTGCTTGGTCAATTGAAATAGCTCTTTATTATCTCTATGATGGAATAGAAATTCCATTATCTGGCATTTAAAGCCCTTCACAGTCTGACTCCAATTTACCTGCCCAGACTTATTCTAAATTACTTTTCTTCATCTATTTTTTTTATCCAGTCTAATTGATCTACTCGCAGTTGCTTGAATACAATACTTCATCACCCATCTAAATGCCTCTGCACTGATTATCTCACATACTTGGAATGTTCTTCCTCCTCTCCTATACCCCCCGGGATTCCTGGATTCCTTCAGGACTAAATTCAAATACTATTTTGTGTAGGAGGCCTTTTCCATCCCTCTAAGATTTCACCCAGTGGAATGGTCGCATGAAAACAGTGTGTTCCAATGGCCATGAAGGTGGATGAAGCAGGCACTGGTTGCATCTAGAGCTTGGTCAGACAATGAAGAGGCCAAAGTTCTCCACTGAATCTTGGGTTGTTGCCAGTCAGCATGACTTTTGTTTTACCTCTGGACTCTAGAAGAGAGAGTGAGGCTGATCACTTTGGGCATCTCTGCCTCATTTAAATCCATTTCATTGATCCTCTTCCAAATGAAGGATGAACAACTAAGCTGCTAACATCTTCCCCTCTGAGACAACTTTTTATAAACTCTGTATCTTTCTTGTATGAAGCTAGTGCCTTGAATGTTGCATCTCACTCAAATATAGACCTCTTGAGGGCAGGGACTATTTTTGCCTCTCTTTGTATCTCCCTAGCACTTATTGGAAAGTATTTAGTAATATTTTTTAACTGACTGATTAGCTATGAGAACATAAACAAATCATTTAGCTTTCCAGGGTCTCAGTTTCCTCGGCTATATAGTGACATTAATGCTACCTGGATAGTCTATTTCATAATTATTGTGAAGATCAAATAAGATAATATATGGGAAAGTACTTTGAAAAACATAATACACTATACAAATATAGTAGGAAGAACTTTAACCCAAACTCAACACACACAAATTCACGTATATGTGACTGGCAATCAAAAACAGTAAAGGAGGGTTCCAGGTTAAGATGGCGGCAGAGTAAAAAGAAGCTGCTTAATCTCTCCTAACCGAAGCATATAGGACTCCTCAAGGGGACATAAAAACAAATCCAGACGAACAAAGGGACCCCACAACAGGGTACAGCATTGAAGGTACGTGGAATCGGAGCATTTCCACGCTATAAAGGGGTGAAACAGCTCTCACTAGAGCCCGAGCAGAGGAAGCCCCTCCCCCACCCCCCATACCACGTGTACAGTGCCAAGGCCAGCACACAAGAGTTAAAGCAGGTTTGGGGCACCCATTAAGTCATGGGCAGCTCCAGGGCCTGTTCCTGAGAGCAGCAAGACTTAGGACCCCAAGAGGCTAAAGAATGCACACGGACTTTGAATACAGACCCTGAGTGCTGGCATGGGTGAAGGCATTGACTTAGGTGTGGACAAGGATCTTGAGTGCAGGCTTGGACCTCCAGTGGGGACCCTGTGCAGGTAGGAGCACGGCTGTGGAAGCAGTGCCCTGAAGCTGTTGAAGGAGCCTCCAACAGAGGGGCAGACCAGGGGGACCACCAGGAGGCTCGACCCTGAGAACAAAGAGACCTGCGACCTTGGGAGCCTAGAGAGTGCAGACAGACCCTGAGTGTGAGGATAAAGCTGAGAAGGGGCAGGGCTAACAATGGCAAGCCAAAATCAGGAACCCCAGAAGTGAAACATCATCAAGAAGAAATCTGTAACACTCGACAACTTTTACACAGAGAAAATCCAGACAATAGAGCAAACAGCAGAGGAGAACAAACAAGTAATCATATCCAAACCTTCCCAAAATAATGAAAACTTGTCACAAGCTATTGAAGAGTTCAAATCAGAGATGATGAGAAAGATGGAAGAGATCTGGAAAGAAAATAACAGTTTAAAAGGCAGAATTTTGCAATTGGAAAGTGAGACTCAGAAATCAAATGAACTGATAAGCAAATTGAACACCAGAAATGACCACACTGAAAAGGAAAACGAGTCCCTAAAGGCTAGAATTGAGCAATTAGAAGCTAATGATCTCTCAAGACAGCAAGAACAAATAAAACAAAGTCAAAAGACTGAAAAAATAGAAGGAAACATGAAATATCTCAATGAGAAAGTGACAGACCAAGAAAACCAGTCTAGAAGAGACAATCTGAGAATCATTGGTCTTCCTGAAAAAGCAGAAATTAATAGAAATTTGGACTCCATACTAAAAGAAATTATTCAGCAAAATTACACTGAAGTTCCACAACAAGAGGGAAATATAGACATTGAAGGATCCATAGATCACCCTCTACACTCCACCCAGAAAAGACAATGCCCAGGAATATAATAGCCAAATTCAAGAGCTTCCAAGTAAAAGAAAAAATCTTACAAGAAGCCAGAAAGAGATAATTCAAATATCAAGGAGCACCAATCAGGATCACACAGGATCTGGCAGCCTCCACGCTAAAAGACCACAAGGCTTGGAATATGATATTCAGAAAGGCAAGAGAACTGGGCCTTCAACCACGGATCAACTACCCATCAAAACTGACTATATACTTCTAGGAGAAAGTATGGGCATTCAACAAAATTGAAGATTTCCAAGTATTTGCACAGAAAAGACCAGGACTAAATGGAAATTTTGATATCCAACCACAAAAATCAAGAGAAACATGGAAAGGTAAATAAGAAACAGAGGGGAAAGAAAGAAAACTCATAATTTTTAAATTTGCCTCTTTAAGGGCTTCAATAAGATCTAATTATCTGTATTCCTATGTGGAGAAATTCTATGTATAATTCTCTGTAGTGAACTCTATTCACTATTGTAGTATCCACTATTATAGTAATCAGAAGAATAATTCATAAGGAGAGGGTGGAATACTAAATGGTCTAAGATGATATGGGAGGTGGGAAAGAGGGGGGTGAATAGTAGGGGACACCAAGAGAAACTTGAGTGAATAAGAAAAATAGGATATTCTATTACACACAAATAGGGCATGGGAAGGGAAGGGGACAAATACTATTATAAGAAGGAGAAGAAGAGAGCATTAAGAGGTAATATTTAAACCTTACTCTCAGTGTAATCAACCCGGAGAGGGAAGAGTAGCTATATTATCCATTGGGATATAAAACTCTATCTAACCCTACTGAGAAAGTCAGAAGGGATAAACCAAGGGGAACAGGGGAGTGGGGAGGTCAAAAAAGGGAGGGGAGAAGAAGGGAGAGGGAATTCATAAGGCCTTTAAAAATAAAAAGAGGGGAATAATAAGGGAGGGGGTAGAAAGGGAAGTCAATCAAGGGAGGGGATAAGGGATACTGGCTTAAAGCAAACCACTGGTTTAAAAGGAAATAGTGTAAGAAGAAGGGGTAGGACTAGGGGAGGATACAAAAATGTCAGTGAATGCACAACTGAAAATTATAACTCTGAATGTGAATGGGATGAACTCGCTCATAAAACAGAAGCAAATAGCAGAGTGGATCAGAAACCAAAATCCTACCATATGTTGTCTACAAGAAACACATATGAGGCAGGTGGACATACACAAGTTTAAGATTAAGGGCTTGAGCAAAGTCTTTTGGGCCTCAAATGAGAAAAAGAAGACAGGAGTGGCTATTATGATTTCTGACAAAGCCAAAGTAAAAATAGATATGATTTAAAAAGACAGGGATGGTCATTACATCCTGATTAAAGGCAGTATAAACAATGAGGAAATAACACTGCTCAATATGTATGCACCAAGTGGCATAGCATCCAAATTCATAAAGGAGAAACTTGCAGAGCTCAAGAAGGAAATAGATAGTAAAACCATAATAGTGGGAGATCTAAATATTCCTCTTTCAGATCTAGATAAATCAAACCAAAAAATAAATAAGAAAGAGGTAAGAGAGGTGAATGAAGTCCTAGAAGAATTAGATTTAATGGATATGTGGAGAAAAATAAATAGGGACAAAAAGAAATACACCTTCTTTTCAGCTGCACATGTAATAGGGCATAGATTGACCATGTAATAGGGCATAGAAACATTGCAAACAAATGCAAAAGAGCAGAAATAATAAATGTAACCTTCTCAGATCATAATGCAATAAAATAATAATTAGTAAGGGCAACTGGATAGGCAAATCAAAAGCTAATTGGAAATTAAATAATATGATTCTCCAAAACCAATTAGTCAAAGAAGAAATCATAGAAACAATCAACAATTTCATTGAAGAGAATGACAATGATGAGACATCCTACCAAAATCTGTGGGATGCGGCCCAGGCAGTATTCAGGGAGAAATTTATATCCTTGAGTGCATATATTAACAAATTAGGGAGGGCAGAGATTAATGAATTGGGCATGCAACTTAAAAAACTTGAAAGTGAGCAAATTAAAAATCCCCAGATGAAAACTAAATTAGAAATACTAAAAATCAAGGGAGAAATTAATAAAATCGAAAGTAAAAGAACTATTGAATTAATAAATAAGACTAGAAGCTGGTATTTTGAAAAAACAGATAAAATAGACAAAGTACTGGTCAATCTAATAAAAAAAAGGAAAGAAGAAAACCAAATTGACAGTATCAAAGATGAAAAGGGAGACCTCACCTCTAATGAAGGGGAAATTAAGGCAACCATTAAGAACTATTTTGCCCAATTATATGGAAATAAATATAGCAATCTGGGAGATATGGATGAACATTTACAAATATACAAATTGCCTAGATTACCAGCGGAAGAAATAGAATACCTAAATAATCCCATATCAGAAAAAGGCATTGAAAAAGCCATCAAAGAACTCCCTAAGAAAAAATCGCCAGCCAGGGCCTGATGGATTCACAAGCGAATTCTATCAGACATTCAAAGAGCAACTAATACCAATACTATACAAATTATTTAATATAATTAGCAAATAAAGAGTCCTACCAAATTCCTTTTATGACACAAATATGGTACTGATTCCAAAGCCAGGTAGATCAAAAATAGAGAAAGAAAACTACAGACCAATCTCCCTAATGAATATAGATGCAAAAATCTTAAATAGAATGCTAGCAAAGAGACTCTAGCAAGTAATCAAGAGGATCATCCACCATGATCAGGTGGGATTTATACCAGGAATGCAAGGATGGTTCAACATTAGGAAAACCATCCACATAATTGACAATATCAACAATCTAACAAAGAAAAATCACATGATTATCTCAATAGATGCTGAAAAAGCCTCTGACAAAATACAGCACCCATTCCTATTCAAAACACTGGAAAGTATAGGAATAGAAGGACCTTTCCTAAAAATAATAAACAGTATATACCTAAAATCATCAACAAACATCATATGCAATGGAGATAAAGTAGAAGCCTTCCTAATAAGATCAGGAGTGAAACAAGTTTGCCCATTATCACCTCTATTATTTAACATTGTACTAGAAACACTAGCAGTAGCAATTAGAGAAGAAAAAGAAATTGAAGGTATCAAAATAGGCAATGAGGAGACTAAGCTATCACTCTTTGCTGATGATATGATGGTATACTTAAAAAATCGTAGAGAATCAACTAAGAAGCTTGTAGAAATAATCAACAACTTTAGCATATTTGTAGGATACAAAATAAATGCACATAAATCATCAGCATTTCTATATATTTCCAACACATCACAGCAGCAAGAGGTAGAAAGAGAAACACCATTTAAAATCACCCTAGACAATATAAAATATTTAGGAATCTATCTACCAAAACAAACAGAGGAATTATACAAAAACAACTACAAAACACTTTCCAAACAAATAAAACTAGATCTAAACAACTGGAAAAACATTGATTGCTCATCAGTAGGACGAGCTAACATAATAAAAATGACCATTCTACCCAAATTAATTTACCTATTTAGCGCCATACCTATCAAACTACCAAAAAACTTTTTTACTGAATTAGGAAAAACTATAACAAAGTTCATTTGGAATAATAAAAGATCAGGAATATCAAGGGAAATAATGAAAAAAAAATGTGAAGGAAGGGAGCCTAGCAGTATCAGATATTAAACTGTACTATAAAGCAGCAGTCATCAAAACAATATGATACTGGCTAAGAGACAGAAGGGAGGATCAGTGGAATAGACTTGGGGTAAGTGAGGTCAGCAAGACAGTGTATGATAAACCTAAAGAGCCCAACTTTTGGGACATGAATCCACTATTTGACAAAAACTGCTGGGAAATTTGGAAAACAATATGGGAGAGATTAGGTTTAGATCAACATCTCACACCCTACACCAAGATAAATTCAGAATGGGTGAATGACTTGAATATAAAGAGGGAAACTATAAGTTAAGTGAACACAGAATAGTATACTTGTCAGATCTCTGGGAAAGGAAAGATTTTAAAACCAAGCAAGAGTTAGAAAAAATTACAAAATGTAAAATAAATTGTTTTGATTATATTAAACTAAAAAGCTTTTGTACAAACAAAAACAATGTACCAAAAATCAGAAGGGGAAACAACAAATTGGGAAAAAATCTTTATTACAAAAACTCTGACAGGGGTCTAATTACTCAAATATACAGGAAGTTAGATCAATTGAATAAAAAATCAAGCCATTCCCCAATTGATAAATGGGCAAGAGACATGAATAGGCAATTTTCAGATAAAGAAATCAAAAGTATCAATAAGCACATGAGAAAATGTTCTAAATCTCTAATAATTAGAGAAATGCAAATCCAAACAACTCTGAGGTATCACCTCACACCTAGCAGATTGGCCAAAATGAAAGAAGGGGAAGAGTATTGAATGCTGGAGGGGATGTGGCCAAATTGAGACATTAATGTATTGCTGGTGGAGTTGTGAACTGATCCAACAATTCTGGCTGGCAATTTGGAACTATGTTCAAAGGGCTATAAAAAATGCCTGCCCTTTGATCCAGCCATACCATTGTTGGGTTTGTACCCCAAAGAGATCATAGATAAACAGACTTGTACGAAAATATTTATAACCGTGCTTTTTGTGGTGGCAAAAAACTGGAAAAGGAGGGTCTGCCCTTCAATTGGGGAATGGCTGAACAAACTGTGGTATATGCGGGTGATGGAATGCTATTGTGCTAAAAGGAATAATAAGCTGGAGGAATTCCATGTGAACTGGAAAGACCTCCAGGAATTGATGCAGAGCGAAAGGAGCAGAGCCAGAAGAACATTGTACACAGAGACCAATACACTGTGGTAAAATAGAATGTAATGGACTTCTGTAATAGCAGCAATGCAATGATCCAGGACAATTCTGAGGGACTTATGGAAAAGAACACTACCCACATTCAGAGGAAGAACTGCAGGAGTGGAAACACAGAAGAAAAGCAGCTACCTGAAAACAAGGGTTGAGGCAGACATGATTGGGGATTTTGATTCGAAACTACCACACCAATGCAATGATCGATAATTTGGAAAAAGGTCTTGATCAATGACACATGTTAAAACCAGAGGAAATGCTCATCGGCCATGGGTGGGGGGTGTGTGTGGGGTGAAGGGGAAAGTAGGAGCATGAATCATGTAACCATGTTAAAAATGAATATTAATAAATGTTTTAAAAAAACAAAAAACAGTAAAGGAAGAAAAATATGTAAAATAAAAAATTTTAATGTTAAATCCATGTTTTTCCAAGCAGAGTAAAGCCTAACAGCCATTCACAAAACCACACTGATTCTCACTCTGAGAAGAATTAGCGTGAGTTATTACATTATTTTGTGCCAAACATTAGCACCAACATTAATCTTTGTCCGAAGTTCTTACTTATAACAAGTCCTGTCCATGTCAGAGCAGTGTTTCTTTTTGTTTCACTAGTGCTATTTAGTTCTTAATAATGGACTCAAAGTATAAGAGTAGTGATGCTGGTAGGTCTGATAAACTAAGAAAAATCATTAAGGGCCTATATATGTATAAGAAATACTTGTCAAATAATGCGGTTTGATATTATCCTTCATTTTCAACTTATACAAAGTGTCTTGGAACATATTGGTTGAGTGAAATGAGGTCCTACTGTATAAGATACTATGCAAATGAGAGTGTTATCATCATGTATTATTACTTCTATGCTTCAAAAACTATCACTTCCCTGTGGATATCTCCAATCTCAATTTCCATCTTTGATCTTTAGCTAATAGGGCCATCCTACTCAGCCTGGGCAATCTAACATATCCAAAATTGAATTCATCATAGAACTCAGAGCTGAAAAAGGTCTTAGGTCCTTTGATTTACCCTTACCTAAAAGGTGAATTCTGACTGTGACATCTGTGAAAAGTGGCCATCCTGGCTCAGTTTGATATGAGCAAAGGAGCACAGATTAAGTGTTTACTATGTGCCAGACATTGTGTTAATCAGAAGGAATGGAAACAGGCATATGAGCAAAAAAGAATTGCAGCCCCTGTCCTCAAGGAACTAGCATTCTAATGGGGAAAGACAACACATAAAAGGGAGAAAAAAGGGACGAAGGCACCAAGATGAAAATATATGATAGACAAACACAGATTTCAGCCTAGAGATGACTGGCCTGAATACTCTCTTTAAAGATATCTCTTTATGGAGATTCTGGGGAGAGCTATCTAATCAGAGGGAGTGGCTATGGGAGCATAAGATACTTCCAAGGCAAGAATTCCAGGGCCAAAATGATCTCCCAAGATGAAGAGATTTCCAGGGCATGACGAAAAAGTTCCTAGTGCAGTCTGGTCAGAAAGAAAGAGAAGGAAGCTCAATTCTTCCTAAGTTAGCTCTTGCATTTCATTTTGGGATGTCTTCAATTGTTAGGAAGTTTTTCCTTATTCTAAATCAAAATCTACCTCTTTATAACTTCCACCCATTGGTTTTAGTTTTGTCCTCTAGGACAGTGATGGGCAAACTACAGCCAGAGGGCCAGATGGGGAGGGGACCCTGAAATGTTCTATCCCACAGCACGACATTTTTCCTAATCTGACAAGTACAATGAGTAGGATACAATACATTGAAACTTAGAAAGAGTTGCCTTAGAAACAGACTGACAGATGAGCATTTCCTTTCCTTTGGCCCCCTCTTTAAAAAGTTTGCCCATCACTGCTCTAGGACTAAGCAGGGTAAATTGAATCTTTCCTTTGTATGACAAATATTCAGATACTTGAAGATCTTAAATGTATGTCAGCAAATCTTCTTCTAGGTTAAATATTCCTACTTTCTCCAACCGATCCTTATATAGCTTCCAGTTCCCTCATCATGATGTTTGGTATCCTCTGGATACAGCTCTCCTAAAATGTAAGCATCCAATAGGGATAAGGTTTGGGTATGTGATAACTGTCATAGCTTTGGGGAACTTCCAGATGAGGAAACTCTCTGTACCAAGGCTGGTCAGCACCTTCTTTATAATTCATAGAATTGCCTATTGAGAACTGAGAAGTTAAGTGACTTGCTCAGGATCACATTAAATAATATGTGTGATAGGTGGGACTTGAGCCTTGGTTTTTGTGGCTCTAAGGACAGCTCTCTATCCACTATACCACACTGCCTTTCATTCCTACGAACTAAGCATGATATTACAGATGCTTTTTGAGCAGGGCATAATGCAGTATTGTTTAACTCTTCCCTTATTCTTGGCACCATTTTTCTATTAATGAATATTAAGGAAATATTAGTGCAGCAAACACGTATAAGAGCTGGCAGATGGCTGAGCTTTTTCTCCTCTCCTGCCTCTTGAGATGGGTGGAGGGTCAAAGAAGGAGAAAGATACATACCAGTTGTTCTGCATTAGGCAGTGCTAGTGCTAGGAAAACAAAACAAAACAAAACAAAAATGCATAGAGACTTCTTTTCACAGAATAATGTGAGCTGAATGTACATGATCAAAAAGGTCTAGGGTAGGAGGGTTAGAAGAATGAAGAGGAAGAGGTGATAGCTTCTAAGAGAATGGAATATATAAGAAACAGCTCTTTCCAGGGCAAAGGGTTAGCACTTCTAAGACGAGCTGGGATCTACAGGGGCCAAGTTAGAAATATGATGAATAGGTAGAACAACCTGGAACAAGGGGATATAAAAGCTGTTATCTGTAGCAGGACCCATCTAGCAGTATTCCCCAGGATAGTTGACTCTTCCTTCAGACTTTCCCAATGGGTGCAAATCTTTTTTTTTTTGGGTGGGAATTGGAATGAAACTACTGTGGGAAGGGAGATTGGTGTAGAACAGGGTCGGCAACCATTTTGGCCGTGAGAGCCATAAACGCCACATTTTTAAAAATGTAATTTTGTGAGAGCCGTACAGTGCTCACAGTGCGCGCTCCTGTAACAGCGCCTGAAAAAAAACTAACTTTATGGCTCCTGCAGAAAGAGCCAGATCTAGCCCTCAAAAGAGCCAGATGTGGCTCGAGAGCCATACGTTGCCCTGGTGTAGACACTGGACTCACCTATTTTCTATGGTTAAATGCTGACTTCATATCTTGATTTTTGCGTGTGGATGAACTGAATTAAATACCCTAGATATGAGTAAAATTCAGATGTTGCTGGATTTATATGGTGGCGGGGGGGGGCAATATAGAAATATGGAAATCATTGATAAATATCTGAAATTGAAGCTGGTGCATCTGTTTTCATTTGCTAGAGTGTTACATTAGCTTCGTGGCTGCCATTCCCACTGATGACTCAAACTGAACTATCAGTTCATGCAAATCCCTCGGTCTTTTTCCATATAAAGTTT
This sequence comes from Gracilinanus agilis, assembly GCF_016433145.1. Taxonomy (NCBI): domain Eukaryota; kingdom Metazoa; phylum Chordata; class Mammalia; order Didelphimorphia; family Didelphidae; genus Gracilinanus; species Gracilinanus agilis. The sequence continues at coordinate 489,816,750 of NC_058131.1, forward strand.
ATATTATAAACTGTTATGCCTTTCTCCCATTCTGTTCAGTTGCTCATTTAAAATATATATTAAATATGGGGCTTTACATTTATCTGTGTTCAGTTTTATTCTGTTATATTTCATCTCTCCTTCAAGTCTATTGAGATTTGTTTGGATCCTAATTCTGTTACCTATCACATTATCTGTCTTTCCCGCCTTTGAGTGAGTCAGCTAGTTGCAAATTAGATAAGCATTCCCTCTATGTTTTCATCTTCCCCCTTAAACTAGTTATATTTTCAAACCTCTCCCAACTCACCAGGCCCTGCTAATAGCAACATTATTTTCTGACTCGCTTGGACTTGAAACTACCTTTAACATAGTCTTCATTTCCTAAACCAGTTTGTCAACGTGTCCCATTGTTTCCTAGAAATGATTCTTGGATTCTCCCCTTTCTCTTCATTCCTAGACCATTACTAATCTAGGTAAACCTGGCATCATCTCACACATGGATTACTACAACTCTGACCAATGGGTTCTCCCTACCATCTTCTCACTCTGATATATTTTACATATATACTGCCAGACTAATCTTCTTAAAAGATTGCTTTTTGTCAATCATGTAATTCCCCTCATTACTTCCCTGCATTACAACCTACAAAGGTTCTCTAATGTCTACCTAATAAAGTTCAAACTCCTCTATCTGATTTTCTAAGCCTTCTATTTTTTAGCTTTATCTTCTCGGTTAAATCTTCAAATCTTCCTATTCTCTCCATCAATAAATACACTCTGCTCTAGTCAAGCTGCAATTTTCACTCTTATAACATGCCATGCTCATTTCCTATTTCTGTTCCATTGAATAATATGTGATTCCAGGACTGTTTCTTCCAACTTGGAATTCCTGTCTTTTCTCCCTTTTTCAGGCTGTAGAGTGTTATCATAGGATAAGTGGAAAAAATGCTGGAAAAAAACCCCATCAGGATTCTAGTCTCTACTCTCTTACTGGTGTGTAAATTCGGGCATGCTGTTTAACATTTAAGAGCCGTGTGTGAACCTATACCTAACAAGGGTAATCAGAGTAATGCCTCCAAGCACCTTGCCTCTTTCCTGAGTGGCATTTGCCTGTCTTGGGTACCACAGCAACTCCTGATTGGTCCCCAGTGATAAGGGTTTTATCTAAGATGATTGTTGAGTCAAAAAGATGAACTCTAACTGTAAAACTTTATAAACCATGCTGTTCACTCTCTTATTGGGCTCTTTTTTAGTGTTTTCTCTCTCTTGGACTTCCAATAATTTAAGAATGGGGAGGGATAAGGAGGAGAAACATTGTTTTCCCTTTCCTACTGCCAGAGGCAATGGTTGCTACAAATAGATGGCAGTAAGAACCTATGCTTGCTTAGGTGAAACCAAGACCCTGGCCCCTTTCTTCTTCATGTTTTTAACTTGATTATAGGCCAGTGACTAGTGATCCTGAGAAACAATTGCTTCTACCTGTGGCAATTAATTTATCAAGAATTCCTCAGTTAAAGCTCTAGAGCAGGGGTGGGCAACCTTTTTGGCCGTGAGAGCCATAAACGCCACATTTTTAAAAATGTAATTTCGTGAGAGCCGTACAGTGCTCACAGTGTGCGCTCCTGCAACAGTGCCTGAAAAAAATTGACTTTATGGCTCCTGCAGAAAGAGCCTATCTGGCCCTCAAAAGAGCCAGATATGGCTCGAAAGCCATACGTTGCTGACCCCTGCTCTAGACATTACCCTACAGGAAAAGAGAATTTGAGAGAGAAAAGCACCACCATTAGGAATATCCTGCAATGAAAGGGTTAAAACATTCACAAGGTATTCTCCATCTGACCATATCTGCATATTTTGGATTGCTTTGCAGGTTCACCAAAGTGAATGCTAAATAAAAAAACCCTCTTCAGATACCAACCATGGATACTGAGAAATAGATGTTTTCAGTCTTGGGGACTACTTTATGAGTTAAAAAATTGCAGCCAGTTAGTTGCTGGTTGACCAATGGAAGATGATTCTTCAAAAAGAATTTTCTTTTTAGATAAGCATACCACTACCTGAAGAAAGAACTAAGAGAGGTCAATCAATGCCATGGTTTTTTCTTGGTTCTTCTCTTAACCCTCTGATAATTACTTTGCAGTCTTTTCTCTGTCTCCAACTTATAAATGTGGAGATCCCTAAAGGCTTTGTCCTGGGCCTTTTTATTTTGCCTCCTTCTCCTTCAATATGAATGACCCCCAAGAGGTCCTTGATCCTCTTATCTGTTTAATCTCTCATCTGCTCTTGACTCTTCACTTTCTTGGGGGAATATGAATATATGAGCTGAATTAGGTGTTTTCTATTTCTAAATTTCTATGTATGAATTCATATCTTTGAGTCTTTTGAATCTTAATAATTTTTTGTGGAGGAGGAAATAAATATTCCATATCTGATATTCATACTTTACACTGAGTACTTTTTTTCTAGAATGTACTTTTGAGGGGATTCTATACATGAATTATGCTTACATATTATTTTAGAGATTCCTCTAGATTTTTATTCCAAGGAGGGGTAACGAACTAGAGCCAGAGAAACTTGACCCTCCCTTTTTGGGGTCAGGCTCTCCCCACTCAAATAAATCTCTGTTGAGGTGAGTCAGAGCTTCTCAGGGGAAAGAACCCCCTAAATTGTGGGGTGCTTGTAAAATGAGAGTAACAATATTCGTAATACTTATTCCACATAGTTATTATGAAGAAAGCACTTTGCAAACCTTGAAGGGCTCTGCACCTGTGAGTTATTATCTAAATCCTAACCATCCTTCAAGACCTGGCTAAAGTTCTACTTCCTCCAAAGAGTTGTATCTGATTTCACCAACTATTTTTTTCTTACCCTGAAATTCTATTGTACATAGAGTCAGTATGTACAATACCATACAGTTCAGCACTTAATTGCACTATAACTGTTCCACATGAATTTGTCTTGTTTTCCCAGATAAACTTTATAGACTCTGAGGCTATGGATCATGTATTTGTTCATTTGCTTGTTTTTGTTTTTGTTTTATTTTTTATAACTCTCAGTGCCTACCATAGGGTTAGGTAAAATCATGGGAGGACAAATGATTGATATACCTATCCAAAAAGGGTATGACAAAAATAATTTCATTCTTTAGTTGTGATTTTAATTTTTCAAATACTTTCCAAGCTATTATCCCTATTTAGTTTTTTTAGATAGGTAAGGAAGTAGGTGTATATTCCAATTTGACAGATGAGAAAATTAAGGAAATGAATAAATGATTCCCTATTTGTGTTCCGAAGCTATTTGAGATGAGACCTGGCCCTCTTTCCTGACTACCACGAATTTCTCATCAGCCTGTATTGGAGAATCCAAGCTAAAGGAAAGCCAATTTAGGAAAATATTTTTAAAGTGAGGAATACGTATCTGAGATTCTGGTTCGTGGATTTGTTTGTAGGGGATCCAATTGCAGTATTTGTCCTGCATGTCATCTTATTTGAAATTCAAAATGTGGATGGCTCTTGCTATTCCAAGCTGGCTCTTAATTAGATGATGTTCCTTGAAAGAGGCTCAGGTTTTCTTGTTTGAGGAGACTAATAAATTTTGGTTACAATAAGTGGAAAAAAGAGAATGAAGGAAAAGACTTTAAACTTTGAGGCCATGCATGAAAAAAGGGAATCTTTTGTAGCAGTCATTCATAGATAAAATGTCTCCGTTAGGGAGAGAGAGGAAAATACAAGGAACAGATGCTATGCCAACCTTTAATAAGAAAATGTCCCATTAGTCAAAGACAGTATTGAGTTTGAGATCATATACATAATTCCCTAGACCAGTAGGTATTATAAATCAATAATAATTGTCATCATCAATCATTTGAAATTATCCAATTCAGAAAGACAAATCCAGACCCATCCTTTCTGACCATGAATAGGAGCAGTAATGTTATTGGATTTGTTGCTAATAGTTATCAAATCACAGCTCCTTCCAGCATCTGAATCCAGATGTTCAGGAAGCTCCCACCTCATAAGCTTCACTCCCACATGCTTCCTAATATATTCCCACTGTCCCCCTCAGCTCCCCCACCTCAAATGCCACCTGATGCCTTTGGTGTTATTTCAACAATGACTCTGGTATTTAATTTACTGCTATTAATTTCACATTTAGTCACATTTTAAGGCAGATTTGTAGTCATACTGGAGAATTTGGAAACACTGCCCTCTTTGGGCACACCTGGAAGCTTCCTTCCCATGCAGTAATCTATCTTCACTCCTCAATTCTCAGCAACTATTAGCAGTGCTTTGCACAGCACAAATGCTTAATAAATGCTCATTACCTACCTAACTACTTTACTGAAACTGTTCTCTTCAAGGCTTTAGGAAGCCTTTAATTACACAACTTAATAGTTTCTTTTCAGTCTTTCTCTTCCTTTACCTTTCTTCCCTAATCCACGACTCAGAACTGAAGTTTGTGGTTTACATGAGTTGGGTTCTATTTGGGAGAGTTTTTCATGCAAGTTAGTCTTTGGCTTATGTTTTCTCCAAGGATGATCAGAATTGGGCTCTAAGTGTCTACAAGAAAAGCACAAGGTTCCCACCTCTGACATAAATACTCAGGCTAATATTGATGACAAAATGTTTTATTTAACCTGATAAAAAACTACAAAATACAGAGGGTTTATACTTAAGTCCATAAACAGTCAAAATAACTCTCCTTACCTCTTGGTAAGTCCTATCTTCCTCCAGGGGCCTAAATATTCCTCCATATGCTAGCCTGAAGTTGACTGATTCTCCTCTACAGGTTTATCTGGGAATAAAGCAATCTTCTAGGAGGGATGTCCTGGAGGCAGCTCAAACAGTATCCTGAGGGCCTATTGTTGAATGCTCAGTGTGAGTATCCATATTTCTGAAATAAGCAAACATTGGGGCTTTATTTAAAAATAAATCTTATATTTATCATTTATTTATATTTATTAAAATTATTGTTTTGTTTATTGTCTAGACATAAGAAAGCAATGGTGAAAATGTTAACAATCCAGATTAAATTTAAAGGTTTTAAATTTAAACGTTTTTTTTTTCCCCCCTCCCTAGAGACCTGGTTGTTAAATGTTTACCAGTTCGCTTCTGCCCTCTCCTAGATTTATAGTGCTTTTTTTGGGCTATGAGCCCCTGACAATGGAAGTGCCCTAAGGTGGTTTTAGAAAATCAACACCCTTCTCCAAACCTATAAAAGCCACATGCTAACCAGAGTCAATGTTGGATAAATTCTTGATTTGTTCCTTCATTATGGCTCTGTCCCTGGTTGCTACATATGATCGATTCTATTTCCTGCTTGGTTTAAGAATTTATCCCTTTTGTTCTCATCATCTCTTACCAGTTCTTTGCTACACATGATTCCCTGGAGGGAGCACAAAGCTAAGTAGGCTTCTTTACCAAGGAACTGAGTCCATGTGTGAAGCACTTGTTTCTGCCTAAGCCTCTCAGCTTGGGTGCTGCCATTTTTCTGGAACTCAGCACTCCCTTTAAAACTCTAAGACCAAATTCAAGGGCTTAGTCCAGGCCTACAAACTAGTTGTGAACTGTCAACCATCTTTAATGTTAGAATAAATGGGACAATCTAGGACAAGGCAAGAAATTTCCACTTTATTTTAAAAAAAAAATAGACATTAGAACAAAGTTATCTTTAGTGGGAGATAGGACAGTATAATATATTTATAGTGATAGTGGCTTATTTTGATGTCAGTGGTTTCTTGACCCCTTATGTGGTTTATATACACCATCTTATCTAACCTTTACAACAACCTTATGAAGCAGGTCCTACAAAAATACTTATGCATAAGGAAAATAAAGATCAGAGAGGTTAGATATTTGCCCATGATCACATATTTAGTAAGGAATAAGAGGAATAGGGGGCAGAGTGAAAATTGGAACCCATTTTCTGACTCCAAATCCAACAATTTTTCCACAATACTATACCACCTCTCACTATATCATGTTGTTGTTCAGTTGTTTTGAACTCTTCATAATCCCATTTGCGGTTTTCTTGGCAAAGCTACTGGAGTGGTTTGCCATTTCCTTCTCCAGCTCATTTTTTACAGATGAAGAAACTAAGACAAAGATGGTTAAGTGACTTGCTCAGGGTCACACAGGTAGTGTCTGAGGCAGAATTTGAACTCAAGTCTTCTTGACTCCACGCCAGGTGCTCTATTCAATATGCCACCTAGCTGCCCTACTATACCATACTGACTCCAATTGTTGGCTATCCTTCCTTTAATGATAGTCTTCTCTGTCCTCTTCTTCTACTTCTCTGACTCCTTTTTCTCTTCCTACCTCATAAATGTGAGGGATTTCTAAAGACCCTGTTCTTGACCCTCTTTTTTCTGTCTTCTTAATCTCCCCAAGTGGAGATATCTCTCAGAGATCCTTGATCCTTATCTTCTCCTCCTTCAAAAATCTCATCTATTTTCTTGGATCTATTTTTCACAAATGCATATGACTTCCCAAGCTATATTTCTATTCTTACACTGAGCTCTAGTTCTTCATTTCCAATAGCTTGTGCTATCAAGATGTCCTATTAACTGATCACTCTATTGCAAATATTAAGGATATGGAAATAGGTTTTGAACAATGATACATGTAAAACCCAGTGGAATTGCTCATTGGCTCTGGGAGAGGGGAGGGAGGAGGGGAGGGAAAGAACATGAATCATGTAACCATGGAAAAATATTCCAAATTAATTAATCAATAAAAGTTTTAAAAATAAAAAAATAGCCCATTAGCAAGCACTTTGAGTTCATAAGGTAAAATTAACCTTCCTCCACAGTTGTCTAACTCATATTTAATGTATGTATGTAAATTTTTTTTTTAATTTTTTTAAACCCTTAACTTCTGTGTATTGACTTATAGGTGGAAGATTGGTAAGGGTAGGCAATGGGGGTCAAGTGACTTGCCCAGGGTCACACAGCTGGGAAGTGTCTGAGGCCGGATTTGAACCTAGGACCTCCCGTCTCTAGGCCTAGCTCTCAATCCACTGAGCTACCCAGCTGCCCCCAAAATTTTTTAACTTAGTGTAAATTGAAATCCTCATCTTCCTCCCTAAACCTGCTCATCTTAAATTCTTTATTCTGGTTGTTGGCACCACCATTTGCTCAATAGTACAGGCTTGGATGATTTCCCAGCACCATTCTTGACTCTTCCCTTCCCTTCCCTTTTTAAATAAATTATCTAATATTGTTGATTCTACCTCTAAAATCTTTCTCACCTCTGTTCCCACCTTCCCATCTCTACTTACAAGGACCCTAGTTCAGGCCTACCTCATCTTATCTTGAACTGTTATAATTACCAGCTAGCTATTCCCTCTGCCTCCAGTCTCCCTCCTCTCCAACTTATTATACTTCATATCATTGCCAAAGTTATATTTCTAAAATTTCAGTGACTCCCTCTTGATTATTCAATTTAAAAAAAAACTAGCTCTCATTTATCACAGAACTTCAAGTTTTGTGCAAGACACAAGACATTACAAACATTATTTCACCTTAGATAGGTGGGGTAGAATCAGGAAGACTTAGAATTTAAATTCTGCCTCAGATATTTACTACTTGTCTATGTTATATATTCTAAGTTTATTATCTCAGTTTTACAGATGAGGAAAACTGAGTGTCAGAATGCCTCAGATAAGGAAACTCATAGGGTTATATAGCCTATAAGTAACTGAGATGAGATTTGAACCCAGGTTAATAGTTTATCCACAATATCACACTGCCTTCAACAGAGAAATAAATAATACAAATTCCTTAGCATGGCAATCAACTCTTTCCATAATATGAGTTCAACATACATCTCCAGTCTCATTCATACCTTCTGTGCAAGCATACACCATACCCTTGTGACTGGAACTGACTGTCGCGCCTCCATTTTTATCTACTGAGATCCTTCAATTCTTTCAAAAGCCAACTTCCTCCATTTGGCTTTTCCTGATTGCCTGAGCCAGCATGCTTGAGGAAAGGAAAGGTCTGATCTGTGGATGTCTGATTTCATCTACAGTTATTTCTAATTGGTATTATAGTTATTTGTTACTATATATATGTACATATATATAGTCTACTATATATCTCATATATAGTTACTATATATATTTATAGTTACAACTACACTGTAAGTAAGCTCTTTGAGAGCTTATTCTTTATTGTTGTTCAGCCCGTTCAGTCATGTCAGACTATGACCCCTTTTGGGGTTTTCTTGGCAAAGACACTGGAGTTGTTTATCATTTCCTTCTCCAGATCATTTTTACAGATGAAGAAACTGAGGCAAACAGGGTTAAGTGACTTGTCCAGGGTCTACAGCTAGTAAATGTCTGAGGTCAGATTTGAACTCAGGGAATTGACTTTTCCTGACTCCCGGTCTGATAGTCTATCCTCTGTGTCTCTGAGCTCTTCTGACCTCCCTCCCCCTCATCTCTGAAGGTCTGATAATTGCAGGAAGTTCTTAAATATGCTTCTGCCTCTAGTTACCCTTTTTTTTAATTGCAAAAATATGAAAAGTCCTTGAAGACACAATATTAATCAATGCTTTCAGATGCTTGTTGTTAAGGACACATTAGTAGACAACCTTGTCATGCTAAAGTTTACTCAATGCATCTCTCCAATATGGAGAGATAGAAACAAATGTGCTGATCTTGCAGTCAGGAAAGCATTGATTTGAGTCCTGTTTCCAACACTTTACAAACTGTGTGCCCAGGGAATGTGATCATTCAACCTTCTTTATCTGTAACAATGGGAGTAATACCTGTGTTACCTATTTCACAGAGTTGTGAGGGCGAAATGGCCTTGCTATAGATATGCTGGCAATTATTATTCACAATTTATTATATCAACAACTTGGGCCAAGCTTGTCTGTATCCCAGGGGAATAATTCCAGCAAAATGCTCTGTTAATTCTCTATTTGATAAATTCCCTTTACAAAAGCCTCCTTTCCACCCCCTCCAAAAATCCTTTTCATTTCCAGCTGGCAGAGAGCACTTGGCATTTGCAGAGTTGTGGTAGTTATGAGAACTTACACCCTTTTATTGTTTTTCTCTTCATAGATATGTTTTCCAACAGGAAAAACAATCCCGCAATTGGAGGCATATGGGGTTGAGTTGTTTGTTATGTCCGAGTCCAGGTGTCAGGAGACCTAAGACAGGAATAAATGGATTAGACACTGGCTGTGAGAGAGAGAGAGAGAGAGAGAGAGAGAGAGAGAGATTGAGCATACTCATGCTAAAAACTTGTCCACTAAAACTTTTTTCTTTTAGGGGTAAGAAGGAATTTTTTTTTTTGGTTGTCTAAGGACAACCTTCCTTCCCCCTCTTTCTTTTACATAGTTAGGGGGGATTTGGAACTGTTTTTTGAGCCAGCTTTTACTAGCCTCTCTTTCCCTGTGAACTAAAATCATAGGAGGAGACCAAAAGCTATCACCTGCTTACTTGAAATAGGTCACAGCTGTGCACCATGACCTCACCATTATGAGGACACTTGGGCTTCTATTTCAGAGACACCACCCTTCAACCCAGGGTGTACTTTTATCAGAGGATGTTAGAACTGGGAAGGATCTTATATCAGCTTGGCCAATATGCTCATTTCACAGATAATGAAAAATGGGATCACCAGAGTGAAGAAATGATTTGCCTTAGGTCCTATCAATCTACTTAAAGTAGAGACAAGATGAGAATCCAAATTGTCTGAGCTTTTAACCAAATGTTATTTGTACTAGAGCACAGTGACCACATCATAGATTTTAGTTCTAGAGCTGGAAATTTCCTCCGAGGCCATTTAGTCTGACTCCTTGATTTTATAGATGAGGAAACTGAGGCCCAAAGATCTTATAGGTGGGAAGTATCAGAGTTAGAATTTGAACTGAAGGGGCAGCTAAGTGGCTCAATGGATAGAGAGCCAGCTGGGGAGATGGGTTTCTAGTTTCAAATCTGCCCTTAGCACTTCCTATTTGTGTGGCCCTGAGTAAGTCACTTAACCCCAATTGCCTAGTCCTTACTACTTTTCTGCTTGGAACCAATACTTAGTATTGATTCTAAGATGGAAGGTAAGGGTTTTGTTTTTTTTTTTAAAATAGAATTTGAACTCAGTCCTGGTGGTACAGTGGAAGGAACACTGGGCTTAGAAACAGAAACTCATCATCATGATTAAAATTTGACCTCAGAAAATTTTTAGCTGTATGACCCTGTCCAAGTCATTTAATCCTGTTTGCCTCAGTTCCTCATCTGTAAAATGAGTTGGAGAAGAAATGACAAACCACTCTAGTACCTCTGCCAAGAAAATCTCAAAATGGGGTCATGGAAAATTCTTAAATCAGGATTTCTTGCCTAGAAACTGTGAACTTATTTTTCTCCTCTGCTTCAATTTGATAAAGTCTATTTCAAAATAATTAGTTTCTTTTGCAATCCTCTATACTTTATTTTATACATCTAAGAACATTTTTAAAATAATATAGTTGAAATTCTGCATTTGCATCTCAGGGGTGTAAATAATGGGGGAAAGCCTCTCTTAACTGCCTTTCAAAATGCTCTGCAAACCAACAGTAACCTACACACACTGTGGGCAAGAAGCATGGCTGTGTATTCACACGCAGAATAATAAAGGGGCTGTACTTTGGACAAATGTTTGAATGGTTGATAGGTCATGAATACCTGATGGCCCCATTTCAGTAAGCTTTCCTCCTTGGCCTAAATGATGGGGTATTTAAATGTTGCCAGAGCACACACAGATAATCCCGTGTGGACTTTTTTATAGGCAGGGACAGAAACCTGCTGGTAGATGTTTAACAACCTGCTTCCCACCCCACCTCCAACGCCTGCCAAAAAAAAGTATACAGGACACATTTTAAAGTTTAATCTGAATTACTAATATTTTCTCCATCACTTCATTAAGTCTAGACAATCACGAATCAAGCCTTTTTCAATATCTTTCATCATGAGGTGCAAACGCAATTTAATGATTGATTCTCAAACGCCTAACTAAACTGGCTCCAGCTGACTTCCAAGTCACAGTTTATCCCCACTCCAACCCCATCGTTTTTATATGGGTAAAATCAGCCCCAAGCTGCTTTTTTTGTGAATTAGATTTCCCTTCAAGGCTACCCTTGAAAGAATTGGAAAAATCACATCATTATAATGCAGAAACGGCCCTTAGAGCACTTATGAAGGACTTATAAAACTTAGAACTTCATAGAAATTGTCTAATCCAAACCCTTCATGTTAAAGATGAGGAAAATGAGGTCTAAGGAGATGAAGGGACTTATCCAAGGTCAGATAGATACTAAATAGCAGAAATGAGACTTGAACCCAGACACCAGATTTAGGGATTTTCCTACTAGTCTATTACACTGCTTTTATATGAACAGAATTCTATTTTCTTCTCTCCCTCTTACCACCACTTCAAAGGAAAACAAATTACTTGTAACAAATAGTCGGGCAAACAGATTCCATCATTGGCCTTGTTCAGCAACATATATATCTCATTCTGAATACTGACTCCATCACTATTTTAGAAATTTCTCATTTTTGCAAGTGAGAAAAGTGAGATCCTGAGAAATGAAATGACTTGTTTCTCTAGGCTTAAGAATCTTCTTCCATGAAGTGCTCAAGATGATCTCTAGGGCTCTTTCCTTTTTTTTTTTTTTAAACATTCTATGATTCTAATAACCTCATATCACAGATAGAAGGATAGAGACACAGTGAGTACGTGAATCAGTCAGATACAGGTCTCATCGAAGGTCACAGTATTGGGACCAAATCTCTAGTCAAACTCCAAGCCTCAGGCTCCATCTGGTAGGATAGAATAAATTTGTACCATATCCATTTGCACTTGTCTATGTTATATATTCTAAGTTTCCTAAAAGCTTTTGTATATGTGCTGTGTTCTGACTTTGTAGCTAGATGTTAAATTCCTTGAAGGTAAGGACTGTTTTCTGTTTCTTTTTCATTTCCCTGGGTACAATTTGGATGGTTGCCTTTTGTGTTCAATTCTTTGTGACCCCCATTTGGGGCTTTCTTGGCAAAGGTACAAGAGTGGTTTGTCTTTTCCTTTCCTAGCTCATTTTGTAGATGAAGAAGTTGAGGCAAACAAGATTATGTGACTTGCTCAGAGTCTGAGACTGGATTTGAACTCAGGTCTTCCTGATTCCAGGCTTGGAGCTCTATCCACTGCATACCTAACTGTCTAGTAATTTGAGTACTTAATGTTTAAGAAATGTTGACTTGACTGACTTTAAAGTGACCTAACATCATACAATGAGTAAGATGATTTTTAAAATCCAGAGAGATTTCTTATTCCACTGGTATTAAATTTATATTGAATTCTATTCCAGTTTGAAAATTTGAATAGTGTACTATAAATTTCCATTAGTGCCCTGGGGATGGAGAATGGCCAAGTACAAAGTATGTTGAGCTGGCCATATGTCAATGAAGGGCAAGAAGTCAAAAAACAGCTAACATGATAAAAAGTTTGGTTTTCAAAAAATCTTGCTTTGATTCATTCAAGACGATAATCACTAATACCAGTAAAATAATAGCAATGATGATGGTAATAAATATTACTCCCATCATCATCTCTCTAATATTCAATATTCTCTCTATTCTGCCTATCTGCAAAGGGGTATAGCTTTTCTGTCATTAAATACAAAACTAAAAATCTTCCCTGAGCTTTATTCTCTCAAGGTACCATTCTACAACTTTATCGTCTTTTCAGCCAAACTCATAAAAAAAAAAAAGTTCTTCTATGCCCTTTGCCCCAGTTTCTTTTTCTCTCTTCTTCTTTTCTCATTCCTCAACTTTTTTGAAACCTGGCCACTGACTTCATCACTCATTTAAAATTGTTTTTCCAAAGTTACCAAAGATATGTCAATTGCTAAATCTATTGCTCTTTTATCATTCATCTTTTCCTTAGCGTTTGATGACACAACATATTGTTTTTAGATTCTTTCTCCTCTGGGTTTTTGAGACGCTGTTGAGTCTTGATTATTTTCTTCTCTGTGTTATACTTCCTTCTCACTCTCTTTTGTGAGTTCTTCATCCATATCCTGCCTCCTAACTGGTTGTGCTACAAATTCTGGGTCATTTTCTCTCTCTTGTTTCTCTTGTGGACCTCAGCATCAGTTCCCACGGGTCTAATTATTGTCTCTCCCCAAGATCTAAATATCTCTTTGTACCAACTGCCTGATGGACATTTCAAGTATAGTATAATTTAACATGATCTTTAAAACTGGATGTTCTAGAGGCTCAGACTTTTAAAAATAGATTTCATTATCTTCTCTTCTCCCAGTCTTCCTCTTTTGAACTTCCTCACTTTGGTTAATGGTACCACTATCCTTTCAATCCCTTCCATATTTGCTACCATAGTCTGACACATAGTGGGCAATGAATAAATGCTGCCTGATTGTCTGTTCTGGACTCATCACTCTGACTCATCCCACATATCTGATCACTTACCGACTCTTATTGATCCTTTCTCCACAATATCTTGCATCTGCGCCCCCTTCTTCCTCCACATATATCTGATAACCTTGTTCAGGCTTTTCAGCTACCTTTTGTTCTTTGGCTTTCCCCATTAGATTGTAAGGTTCTTGAATACAAACTCTCTCTGTTTCTGTCTCTGTCTCTCTTGTTTTCTTCTTTCATATTTATATCTAGAACATTTAGCACAGTTCCTGGCCCACTGTAGTTGCTTAATAAGTCTGACTGACTGACTATATATAGCTAGGCAGTTAGATGGCACAGTGTATAGAGGGCTGGGCCTGAAGTCAGAAAAACATCTTCCTGAGTTCAAATCTGGCCTCAGAAACTTTTTAGCTGTGTGACTCTGGGTAAGTCATTTAATCTTGTTTGCCTAGGTTCCTAATCTGTAAAATAACCTGGAGAAGGATATGGAAAACCACTTTAATGGAACTCTAGTGCTAGGAAAACTCCAAATGGGGTCATAAAGAGTCAGAACAACTGAAAACTGATTGAGCAACTGATTGAGATGCTTGTGATGATCTTAGTGGGAAGGGCTTTCAATAGCTACCTAGTCCGACTTGTATGGAAATCTCTTCTATTGAGTCCTATCTGAGAAGCTACCATCTTGCCTTTGCTTAAAGGTCACTTGTGAGGCAGAACCCCTTATGTTCTATTAGGTAATTTTTTTCAGTTGAATATTGCCAACGTTGGTTTGTTTTGCTCTTATTTATTCATCTTAAGGGAGTTACTGAGAGGTATCAGTGGAGAAAAAATGCCTCAATAATACATTAAAATAATAGAATAAAAGCTTGTCATGAGATAATAAATGCACAGGTACTAAATGGACAGCACAATAACAAATTCTATGAGAAGTTCAGGGAACAGAAAGATGATTCAGGGCTAGAATAAGTTCAAGGAAATCATCAGGGAAAGTTTCCTGGAGGAGATAGAACTTGAGCTAAATCTTGAATGATGGAGATTTGGATAAGCAGAGGTAGAGAAGAGAAGCATTTCAGGGAAGGATATAAGCAGAAACAGGTCTATGACTATATTTAAAGACATAGTGGGATGAACACTGGCTCATGAATCAGAAGATATAGTTTCAAATTTTGCCTCTAACACTATTTGTGTGACCTTGGACAAGTCATTTAACTTCCCTGGGCCCCAATTTCCTCATTTGTAAAATAAGGGAATTGGATTAGATGGAATCTGAGGTCCCTTCCAGCTTTAAATCTATGATATTATGACTTGTGTAGCTAAATAGAAGAATCACATAGGGGAAATAATGGCAGGAAAGTTTGTAAAGATTAATTGGGCTCAGAATGTGAAAGGTTCTGAAAATCAGGTTAAAGAGTTTGGGCCTTATAATATAAGTAATAGTAAACACTATAGGTTCCTAAGAAGGGAGTGACATGATGAAAACTGTGAGGAAGATAAACTAGTAGTAGTATGCAGGATTGATTAAAGATTCTACAGAATCACGGGGCTATTAAAACAATCCAGGCGTGAAGCCATGAGGATTTTTTTTTTATGTTTACACAATTTTGTTTAAAGAAAACTCTTGGCACATTTTAATGCAAAGTACTTAGAAAGAGCTTTCCTAAAATCTAGAAAAGTGAAATGTCAAGAAGACAAACAAACGTGAAAAAAGGGTGGTGGGAGTGGAAATAGAAGGGAAGCGATGGCCAAAAGAGACATGAACGAAGAATCAATCTCTGCCTTCTTCCTAACTTCCCTTTTACTGCTGAGGATTCCACACTCTAGCTAGTCCTTTCTACCTTTGGAACAACTTTGTAACATGCCTTCTTCCCTCCTCTATCACTACTACCACTCTGGTGCAGGATTTCATCTCCTCACATCTAGACTATTACAATAGCCTTTTTGGACTCTGGGCGTTTCCACTGCCATCTCTGAGACTTGGAATTCTCTCCCCCCATCCCTTCTCCTCCTGAATTCCCTGGCTTTCTTCAAATTCCAGTCCAAATTTCACCTTCTACAAGAAATCTTTCCCAATCCCCCTTAACACTAGTGCCTTCCCTCTGATTATCTCTAATTTATCCTGTATATGTCTTTTTTTGTACATGGTCGTTGGGAGGTTGTCTTGTGCATTAGCTTGTGAGCTCCTTGAGAGCAGGGAGTGTCTTTTTGCCTTTCTTTGAATCATGAGTGCTCAGCACAGTACCTGACCCAGAGTAAAAGGTCAGTAAATGTTGAGTGACTGACTTGTTCACATCCTGGAGAAATGAATGGGCAAGAGTCGATTCAAAGATGAACGTTTCATTTTTAGAGAAAAATAGAAACCAATAAATTAAAGCTTGATCTTAATTTCATTTGCTTTTAAAAAATCAACAGGACTTCACATTATCTTCAAAATAACCTCCTTCCACGATAACTTGCCTCGGACCAGCTGAACTTGCTTGGCTGAATAGGTATTTGGTGCTCTCTAGTGGAGAGAGTATTGATTACAAAGAGTACAAAGCTTTTTCTGAATCAGACATTTTATTTTGGAATACTGAATTCATATGAACAGAATCTCCAAAGGGGAGAATAAGTACAGAATTGATAGGGCTTAAATAGGGAAAGTACTCAGAGCCTCTATAATATAGTAGCATTTTTGAAGGGACTTTGGAAAAGAGACTTGACTAATGTCATTAGTCAGTCGGGAGAAAGGGATAATAGCTCTTTTGCTTTGCCTTCTGGATTTCAACAGAAAAATAAATGGGTCCAGGGTTAGTGAGATTTGCAGAGTTGGTAAAGACAGGAAAGATGTGGTCTTACTAAAAGGATGGTCCTACAGCATGGAAGTAAGGAGTTTGAAATTTGGTAGGATGAAAAATCAGTCAGTTTCTGATTCTTACATTGCTTTGATCAGATAGGTTGCTCAGTGGATTGGGAGCCCCATCAGAGGTCCTGGGTTCAAATAGGATCTCAAATATTTCCTAATTGTGTGACCCTGGGCAAGTCACTTAACCCCCATTGCCTAGCCCTTACTGCTCTTCTGCCTTGGAACAATACAAGTATTGATTCTAAGAAGGTAAGGGTTTTTTTTTTTTTTTTTAAAAAAAGAAGTTTGTAGTAAACTTTAATTTCAGAACAGTTCTCTCTTTTTACTTATCGGAAAATAAATAAATAAATCTCAGCTAAATTCAATAAGTACCTTCTATGTGTAAGATACAGCTAATCTTTTTATATAATATTTTATTTTTTAAGTTATATGTAATAACAATTTTTTAAACATTTATTAATATTTATTTTTTAGAAAAGTTAACATGGTTTGTAATAACATTTTTTAACATTCATTTCCTAAAAATTTGAGTTCTAAATTCTCTTTCCTTCTTTTCCCTCCTCTTTCTTTGAGATGGCAAGTAATTTGATCAACATTATACATGTGCAGTCATGGAAAACATTTTTCTATATTGGTCATCCTGTAGAAGAAGATTCATATAAAACAAATCCTGCCCCCCAAAAGAAAAAAATAAATTAAAAAGTAGTATATTTTGATCTGCATTCAAACTCTGTCAGTTCTCTCTCTGGAGGAGAGAGCATTTTTAATCATGAGTCCTTTGGAATTGTCTTAGATCATTGTCTTGCTGAGAATAGCTAAGGCATTCACAATTGATCATCATACGATGTTGCTGTTACCCTATATAATGATCTCCTGGTTCTGCTCACTTCACTTTGTATCAGCTCATGTAGGTCTTTCCAGGTTTTTCTGAAATCATCCTGTTCATTATTTTTTCTCTTATTTAATTTTAATTTTCCAGATTAGCTATACATACAGTTTTTAATAATAGTTTACTCACATTTTGCAATCCATGTTCTTTCCCTCCATCTCCCCTTCACACTCCCTCAAGATGGCAGGTAATATAATATGGGTAGGACATGTGTTATCATACAACATATATTTCAATGTCATAAGAAGACGCATATAATTGCTTACACTAGAGAAAAATTCATGAAGGAAATAAAGTGAACAATGGCATGCTTCAATCTGCCTTCATTCTTTGGTGGTGAACAGTGTTTTTCGTCAGGAGTCCTTGGAATTGTCCTGGATCCTTGTATTGTTGATAATCTGCTCATTAATTTTAAAGCTATGCTTTTTAAAACTCCATTTTAAAGCTTGTATACTTTTCCTAAGTCCCTTAAAAAATTATACTGGGTTATAGTCTTTGAGCATTTTCTCTCTTTAAATGCTGTCAGTCCTGCACTTAATCATCCCTTAAAATATTATGAATATGATATTATTATTCCAAAATATAAAATGTGTATTTATTGGAAACTTTTAGAAATAATTACTTCTATGGAAAAGTCATTACTAGGATGCAATAAGTGGCTATTTTTTAAAATTTGGCAATGGACTATAAAAATATTTGTCAATAAAAAAGGTAAGGATATTTCCATTTCTTTCCTGGTAGACAACAAACCTTAGAATAACAGAATATTAGAGGTGGAAAGGACATTTGAAATCATTTAGTTCAATGCCATTTTATAGATGATGAAGCTGAGGCCCCAAGATGCTAGGTAACCTAACTAAAGTCATATAATTAGTTAGAGAGGAGCACAGCCAGGCTTAGAATTTAGATTTTCTTTTATATCTCCTTAAAACAACCCCATCTCTTTTTTCCTGAATTTTTGAGTCTGTGTTTCATGGAACATCCAGTGAGATTGGGACATGAGAGGTGCTAATTAAATGTACCATTGGAGGATGTGCCAAGGTGGGGAGTGGTGGGTGGAGGAGAGTAGTTGGGATCAAAGAACTTTAATCAACGACTCTAAAGGTACACATTTGGTGCTCTGCCCTCTTGTTAGATGCTTTATAATCTAGCATGTCAGAATTGCCATTCTATTTAATTTAATCCACCAAGAATTTGTCAAGTAACTCATATATATATATATATATATATATATATATAATTTATTAAGGAAGTAATAACAGAGCAAGACTCTGTGCTAGACAGTTATGGACCTTAGAAATCATCTATTTTAATGCCTCAAGCTTATAGATTAAGAAACAGAGATGCTGAGAGCTTAAATGATTTGCCTAAAGTCACATAGCTAGTGAGTAGTAAAGTTGAAGCTTGAATCCGCGTCTCTTGTGATTCTGAGAACTCTCCAGGATAACCTGTGGTCCCCCTGCTCTCAGGGGCTCATCATATTATTTCTGGACTCTCTGAAGAAACCCAACCAGCTTTCACATGACTCCTAAACTCAAACAATCCACCACTCTCAGGCTCCCCCAGGAGTGAGGCTTACAAGCATGTTCTACCATAGCAAGCATATTGCTCCTTTTAGAGGAGTAACACAGTACTAGGCTACATTTCCTTCCATTTCCAGCCCCTACTCATGGCAGCACTGCCTCCTTCAACAACAGAAACAATTCCCGGAGTCCAAGGGCACACTTCCCGGTGTCTCCTGGGTGTCACCCCTTCCCTCCTAGTATCAGCCGCATAGAAACCTTGTGGTGTCCCAAGGCAGGTTTCCACTCCCCAGACCTCTTTTCAACTGAGCCTCCACCCCCTCCCTGCCTCTAGTCTCAGGTGCAGCAAGTGCTAGTTATAACTTTGGTTGTCTTTGGCTGTGTAGACTGTAGAGTGCTATAGAAATGTGAACAATTAGTAATAGAGTTCTGAGAAGTGAAAGGAGTGAAAAGAAGATGGGAAGAATCCCAACTTATACCTAATCTGCCTTTAACTTACTTCCTGTCAAAGATAAGACTCTTAAGTCTTTTCTTCTTTCTTTAGCTAGCCTGAAAACTTCAAGGAGCCTTTCTTCTTTCTGCGATGAAGTATATTAATTTCAAAGCTCTC
This sequence comes from Gracilinanus agilis, assembly GCF_016433145.1. Classification (NCBI taxonomy): domain Eukaryota; kingdom Metazoa; phylum Chordata; class Mammalia; order Didelphimorphia; family Didelphidae; genus Gracilinanus; species Gracilinanus agilis. The sequence goes on from NC_058131.1 coordinate 489,836,009, forward strand.
TGAGAGTCTCAGATGATCAACACAAGATAAATACCAATTAAGCAAGCCTCGGGCTTCTTCGGTGACTGAACCTCTCACCTTTGCAATAATAAGGGCTATCTTCCATAGCTCCAATGGGGACAATTCAGTTAAAAAAACATATTTCTTCTGAATCCAAATGTGACCATAGGGAAAATACTAAGCTCTGTTTTCACCTCTTTGGCTAAGCAGTAAAATCCAGTGTGCATTTTGTGACATCTGTCTGTCCTTCTGGGTTGGATCTCAAAATGTCAAGCAATAATGTTTTCAGCCAAAGAGCCTTTCCCAAATACTAGGTCAATAATAGAGAGAATAGAAAACATACAAACACAAATAAAAGGAGGAGAAACACTTCTACAGGCACCTTGCCCTGGGTCATGAGAGGGAAAATTAGCCCAGTTGGATTATTGCCATACACTTTATTTTTTTCAACACCTATTTGTAACGCTTCCTACCAGTCTCTGGGGACTTCATTAAAAAGGGTTTCGTTAATCAGATTTTACAAAGAAAGTATGTTTAAGAGAGTATGGGGGAAAAGACAAGGGAAACCCAGTTGGGCAACCACTGGTGTTTTCTTATCTTGAAATCAATCTGCTTCACAATGCAAGAATCCAGAGCAAGGCTGAGGGACTTATGAGAAAGAAAACTGTGGGAGGAGAAACACAGAGGAAAAACAACTGCTTGAACACAAGGAATGATGGGGATATTATTGGGGATGAAGACACTAAATGATAACTCTAGTCCAACTATCAATAATATGGAATTAGGTCTTGATCAATGATACATGTAAAACCCAGTGAAATCGTGTGTTGGTTAAGGCAGGTTAGGGGGATTTGGGGAGAGAGAAAGAACATGAAACAAGTAAATATGGGAAAATATTCAAACTAAAACTAAAAATTAAAAAAAAAAGAAATAAATCTCCTTCAAGGGGTTGGAGAGAAGGAAGGTAGGTGGGAGACAATCCTCTAGTTTTACTCTCACTGACATTTAAATCTTTAATCCTTCATTAAACCCAGTGGTAGGTATTTTTTCAAATAAAAAATATTTTTTTCTCTATTGCCTGGTTTTACATCTACTGTGGGACTAATGAGAAGGAAGAAAAAAATCCTTTTCCATCTCCAGAAGTTAAACAGCTGTGGTATAGAGGAAGCACTGGTTTTGGAGTAAGAAGACAGGTTTAAGTCTCAGCTCTGACTCTTACTACCATGGAGAAATTACCTTACCTCATTAAACCCCAACTTCCTCATTTGTAACTTCAGGGACTGGATGGATGAGCTCAAAATTCTCTTGTGGTGACTAGTGTGCTGTCCTTGGAGTCAGGAAGACCAGAATTCAAATCCTGCCTAAGATACTGTGTGTCACAATATCTCCCATCTTCAGTTTCTTCATCTAGAAAATGGGGTTAGTAGAAGCATCTACCTCATAGGGTTGTTATGAGGACCAAATGAAATAATATATGTAAAGTGCCTTGAAAACCTTAGTTAATATTAATGTTCATTATTATTGTTGTTGTAGTTCTATAATTCTGTGACCTGGACTAATTCATTTAGACAGAAATATTAAAGGAAGTATAGAGGAAAGAAACACAAATTGGATTAAGAAAGGTCATAATCCTGTCATGTTACTGTATTCTGCAGTCACTGTTAACTGAATATTTGGTCTATAATTCAATGAATTGCTTTACATGATTTGATATCTTTCAGAATTTAAATTTTGCATAATTCAGCATAAGTCTTCAGGCTCAGGATTTAAAGGTAGTTAGTTTGGGTCAAAAGGAAATTAGGTTTGAGACCAAAAGAGATTTTGCCAAAAGCTCCAACTATGTCAATTCTGATAATGAACTTAAAGGTTCATTAATGAACTTAAAGGGTAGACCCATACTTGGGGCCTTGTGCAATAACTGTGGCTTTGAAATCAGTACGCAAAATGACATCAGTGGAAAGAAGAACAGAAATTACTGAAGGTAAATGTCAAAGAAAGGGATTTGTTTGAGAGGGTTTAAATGTTAAAAACACTTCATTGTTTTCTTGTTTATTCATGCACTAGAAATAATGAATTCCTCCAAAGATCAAATATACATATATGTATATTATTAGTATATTTATTTTAGTATATTTTTATTTTTTAGTATATTTATATTTTAAGGAATATTTGGTACCTCGAGGCATTCCTTAAACACAAGATTTTACTATGTCACTCCCCTGCTTAGTAAATAAGACATTCCATCTCTCATTTCTATGCCTTTGCCCAAGTTATTCCTCAGATCTGGAATATATTCCTTCTTTTCTGTCTCTTGGAATTCCCAGTTTACTTCAAAGCTCAGCTCAAGTACCATCTCCTACATAAGCACTTTTTTTGATCCACTCAGTTATACTCCTGTATCTCTCCTAAAATTATCTTATATTTATTTGTGTATGTTTTGTATACACTTATGTATTTCTCCTGATAAAATGCTTTGAGGGCAGGGACTACTTTTATTTTTGTCCTTGTATTCACAGCTCCTAGCCTAGTTCCTGGCACAAAAGAGATACTTAAGAAACGTGTGTTGATTGAGATGCTAGGAGAGCTGATATGTCATTCCAGCTGTCTGTTGTGTTTTTTTTTTTTTTTTTTTGTCTCTCATTCTCAATCCATGCTTCATTTATCTTCTTTCCTTATCATGCATGATTCCTATATGACTTTCCACAGCAATTGCCTGCCATCATTATTTTAATTTCCCTTTGGGTTTTTTGTAACTGTTTCTTCTAAGAGCAGGAAATATTCCATGATTTGAAACCACATATTATCACCTAGAAAACATTGATATTGGGATCTTGGCTTTTACAGTAAAGTGTAATTTGGGATTATTGAAAGGACTGTGCAGTTCCATAAATTTGATCTAGCTTCATCTCTTTCTCTTGCTCAAATCTGGCCCAACTTATCATCCCTGAATGTTATTTTGATAGATTGGCATAGTGTAATGGAAAGGGCTTTCTATTTTGAGTCAGAGGAGCCTAGTTTTAATTCCTAATTCTACTACCCATGTGCATTTCTGAAAATGCTCGGCAACTGGTATGGCTGCAACTAGTTCAGTATTATCTATGCAGAGAAGCATCCGGAGCACCCCAATATCAATAGACAATCCTTTTGTTTGGATGCTGAATAGAAAATTTTCCATTGATTAGTGAGTACTTTAGGTTTACATATTATGCCTCCCTCCATGTTTACCTCAAACACATTTTTATCTGTAGTTGCATGTCAGAATCTTGAATAATTTTAGTGTAAGTTAATAGTCAATAAACATTTATTAAGCACCTACATGTACTAAGCACTTAAAGGCAATGTACTAAGCACTGGGATATCAGAAAGACCAAAGACAATCCTTACTTGCAAGGATCTCACAACTGAATGGAGGAGACAATAAGCAATAGACAGGATAAGTTGGACGCTATCAAAAGGAAGGCACCAGTGAGATCAAGGTAGACTTCTTGTAGAAAGCAGGATTTTTGCTAGGACTGGAAGAAAGTCAGGGAAGATAGGAGGTAGAGATGAAGAGAGAGAATTCCAGACATGGGAGACTTCTGTGAAAATACCTCTAGTCTAAAGAAGGAGAAGTGGAAATCAAAATGAACATGTTGTCTTTCTATAAATCATTTTCATAGTTTTGCATCAGTTTATAGTGTTTTCCTCAGTTTCCATTTTGCCATTTTTATGGCATAATTATATTCTATAATATTCATAGAATTACAATGTGTTTAGCCATCCCCCAGAAAGAGTTTACCTCCTTAGTTTCTAGTTTTTGGAAATTACAAAAAGAACTGGCATAAATATTTTGTACATGTGGATCTTTTTCTTCTTTCATGTTTTTGGAGTATAGAGCTAGTAGTGGTATAAGTGAGTCAAAGGATATGCACAATTTAGTAACTTTTGGAGCTTAGTTGCTTTCCAGAATGGCTGGACTTATTATCCTGATGTGCCTACTTTCCCATAGCATTCCTGCTGTTTTCCTCTTGTCAATGTTTTCAGTCTGATAGATATGAGGTAGAACCTCAGAATTGTTTTATTGGCATTTCTCTAATTATCAGTGATCTGGAGAGTTTTTGTATGTTAAAAATCTTTTTTGTTCATTGATTTAATTTTAAAAATTATTGTTGCAAATGTTTACAAATCCAAATAAAGTAAGCTTTTCCATAAGATAGTAAACAAATGAAATCATGAATCTCTAATTTGTTTAACTTACTCTTCTTCATCTCTACACAATAGAGCCTGTCCACAAGTGTCCCAACCCATTCCCATGTTCCCTGCATCTCATAGAATATCATCAGGGAGGCTAACATTCATGCAAATTAAGTCTTTCATATTTTATCTTTCTATTCAATTTCTGGAGATAATATTTTCAGTTTATTCTTCCAGTATTAGTTTTTTGACTGTGTGTAATATTCTTCTGATTCTACTAATTTCATTGTTCATTATTTTGTATAGTTCTTTCTAAATTTTTAGAAAATCATTCTGTTTAAGGTTTCTTATATTGCAGTGGCATTCCATCACAAAAATATGCCACATTTTGTTTAGCCATTCCCCAGATGATGGACATTCCCTGAGTTTCCAATTCTTTGCCACCACAAAGAGCTGCTATCAATGTTTTGGAACATACAGGCTCTTTCCCTAATCTCCTTGGGAAACAGACATAGCATTGATATTGCTGGGTTTAAGGGTACACACAGTTTTATAACTCTGAGTGTAATTCCAAATTGCTCTCCAAAATAGTCAATGCAGTTCAAAGCTCCACCAACAGTGCCTTAGTTTCCCTCTTTTCCCATATCCTTTCCTACATTTGTCACTTTGCTCTTTTGTCATTTTAGTCAGTCTGGTGGGTGTGAGGTGATAACTCAGTTATTTTGGTTTGCATTTCTCTAATCAGTAGTGATTTAGAACATTTTTCAGTATACCTATATATGGTTTTGATTTCTGCATTTGAAAATTGTTTGTTCATATCTTTCTCATCTAAGTATTTGAGGGATGACTCTTGTTCTTATAAATTCCTATAAATTTGACAAATTTCACTATATATTTTAGCTGTCTACAAAAAATTTTCCCCTAGTTTTCCACTTTCTTTCTAATCATGGCAGCATTTATTTTATTTGTACACAACGTTTTCAATTTAATGTATTCAAAATTGTCCATTTTGCAATTGAAAATGCTCTCTATTTACTAAAATTCTTCTCTTATCCATAAATCTGATAGTATGCTCCGTGGATCTTCTAATTTACTTATTGTATCTCCTTTTATGTATAGATTATGTATCCATTTTGATCTTATCTTACTGAGTGGTGTAAGACAGTGACCTATATCTAGTTTCTGCCAAACTAGTTTCCAGTTATCCAGCAAATTTAGTTTAGGATCACCACTTTAATTATGTTAGCTTTGCCTGTCCACTAACAATCACAATTTTTCCATTTATTTAAATCTGACTTTGTGCAAAAAGTGTTTTATAATTATGTTCATGTAATTTCTGGGTTTGTTTTGGCAGGTATACTCCCAGGTATTTTATTCTAGCTATGATTATTTTAAAATGAAGTATCTATAGTTCTTCTTGCAGGATTTGTCCGCAATATATAAAAATCCTGGTGGTATATGTTGATTTAGAGCATTTTCATATGATTATTGATAGCTTTGATTTCTTCTTCTGAAAATTGTTTGTTTATATCTTTTTGACCATTTGGATATGAGATCTTTATTTGAGAAAGTTGTTGCCAAGATTTCTACCCCAGTGATCTGTTTCCCTGATGTGTGAAATCTGAAATAACTGAGGAAAAAAAGGGTTGAGCTTCCAAGCATATTGATTTATTAAGCATACCAACTGCATAACAAATTAAGACCAAACCTCCTCAGCTTGGCACTGAACCCTGAATACAAGGGGATTTTTTTTAATCATTAAAAGAAAACAATTAACAGGATATAAACCAGGATTAAAGATTAGGTAATCTGACTTTCCAACTTGGGGTTTGGGCGGGTAAAGCGAACAGGTACAATTCCCTGAAATAAGAAAAACAGATATCCCTCCCCAAATGTCTGTATTCAATCAAAGGAACAAGGAAACAGTAACTGATTGACCTCTATAAGACCAGTTTTCAAATAATAAATTTGGGTTGCTTGAGACGTATAATTGTGACAGAACTCCTTGTCTTTAGATATGATTGGGCTTCTGGTCAGTATAACTGAGGTCCTTAGTTAATGGTCACTAAGTAACATATAGAGGTGGTCCAAATTTCCCACCACTCTGGGCTCCATTCAGACAATACAATACAACTTTTTCATAACTCCCATAATTAAATAAAATTTTTACATAAGACACAAAGTAAACTAGATCCATAACTGAATAGAAAGGGAACTGAACTAGATCCAGAATTTACTCACAAGATGGAGTCAGTGTGATTCACTCACTTCTGATAATTTCCACATGCTTCTAATTTTAGCTAAATTTGATTTGTTTTGGAAAAACTTTAAAAATGGTTGAATAATCAAAACTGGCCACTTTATCTTCTGCAATTCTTTTTGTTGCTGTTATAGAGTGATTTCTTCTTGTGACTTCTTGACAAGGTACTTAGGTAATACTTTCTTTTTTTTTTCAAACCCTTATCTTCTGTCTTAGAATCAATACTGTACATTGGTTTCCAAGGCAAAAGAGCAATAAGGGCTAGGCAATATGGGTTAAATGACTTGCCCAGGGTCACATAGCTAGGAAGTGTATGAGGTCAGATTTGAACCTGGGATCTTCTGTCTCTAGGCCTGCATCTCAATCCACTGAGCTACCTAGCTGTTCCTTTAGAATCTTAGATAGTGCTTTCATTATAGTTGTGGATGAGAAAAGTGTGATATAAAAATCAATCAATCAGCAAACTTTTATCAATCACCTTCAGTGTGTCAGGCACTGTGCTTGGTTCTAGGGATCTAAAGACAAAAAATGAGAGTCCCTGCTCTCAAGGAACTTATATCCTATTAGGGAGACAATATCTACACATAAAAGTCTATACACAACACGTAAAAAATAGATGCAGGTAATTTTGGGAAGGAGTGTATATAAGGGCAGATCAGAAAAGACTGCCTGGAGAAGGTGGTACTTGAGAGAGGGAGAGGATGGAACAAGCATTTATTAAGCACCCTCTATGTACCAGACACTGTGGAAAGCACTTTATAAATATTGTCTTATTTGATCTTCATAATAGCCCTATGAGGGAAGTATGTTTTCCCCCCTTTCCAGTGAGGAAACTGAGGCACAAAGAGATGAAGGATCTTAGTCAGAATCACATAGCCTATTAGTGACAGACAGGATATGACCTCACTTTGTGGGGAATGACAATAAGTCCAGTTTTTGACATGTTAAATTTGAGATGTCTCTAGGATGTCTGGTTTGAATCGTCTTACAGTGATGGGCAAACTTTTTAAAGGGGGGGCCAGAGGAAAGGAAATGCTCATCTGTCTTTCTGTTTCTAAGGCAACTCTTTTGAAGTTTCATTGTATTGGATCCTACTCACTGTATTTGTCTGATTAGGAATAATGTCGCACAGCCAGATAGAACATGTCAGAGGACCACATCTGGCCCACAAGCCGTAGTTTGACCATCACTGCTCTAAGAGGTAATTTTGGATACAAGATTGACACTCAGGAGAGATGGGGCTGAATTTGTAAATCTGGGAATGATCTACATAAAAATGATAATAAGACCCAATAGGAGCTGATGAATGAGAGTATAAAATCAGAGGTGAAGAGAGCCTAGGATAGAACCTTGAGAAACACCCACAAAGAAACAGTTGATATATTTGACAAATCAACAAAATAGAGGGAGAAAGAACATTCAGAAAGGTAGGAGGTGAACCAGGAGAGAATAGTCAATATCATGAAAATTCAAAGAGGAGAGAACATCCACGAGGAGAGGTTTGTTAGTGTCAAAGGTAAGAAGGATGAAGAATGAGAAAAGACCATCAGTTTTGGCACTTGAGACCTTTGGTGACTATGGAGAGAGGAGCTTTAGTTGAATGCCAGATTGCAAAGGTTGAGGAGTATGTAAGAGGAAAGGAAGAAGAAGCTAATAATATAGATAGCTTTTGCAAGGAGTTTGCATGAGAATGGGAGGGGAAATATAGATAAATTTCTTCAGGGGATAAAAAGGTCTAATGAAAGTTTTTAAAGGATATCAGTGATGAGCATAGTTGCAGGCTATAATGAAGGAACCAGGAGATAGGGAAAGTTGAATATTTGAGACTGAGGGGTCTGAGACCGCTTAGATGAGGTGGGATGGATCAAACACACATAAAGAAAAGGGGAAAGAGAAGGTTCGGGAAGCTTGAGGGGGGGAGGAGGAGTTTGACAGAAAGAGGTTTAGGATGAAGGGAAGTTTGTTTTTTATGGAATTCCTGAAGGCACAGAGGAAGAAGTAGGTGCTATTGGAGTGGGATATGAGGGTAAGAGGTGGAGGATGGAGAAATTTTATTTTGTATGGTTGGTGATTGATTAATATAATTAATATGGGGATATAAACAGGAAAAGCCATTGGAGTAAAAGTGGATGATAGATAAATAATGAAGCTGACAGTCTCCAAAGAATGTTTCAGAGGCAGCAGGACTAGGACTAGGTTGGTTCTGACTTGCTCATGCAGTTGAAAAAGGCAGGGCTTGATTCCAGACCTTTCTGATTCTATGGCTGGCCCTCTCTTCCCCTGTGCCATTCCATCTCTCTGTGTGCTATATAAATATTGTAGCTCATGATGATAAAAGATAGCCACCACCATAGAAGGAGCAATCAGTCTGAATGCAGATTGAAACATACCATTCTTCATTTTGGTTCTTACAGGAATTTTTCTCAAGTGTAAACAATATATGTCTTGTTTCACAACATGACAGGGAAATACATATTATAATAATATATGTACAACCTGTATCATATTACCTGTCTTCTTGGGGAGGGGGATAGTGTTGAGAGAGAGAATATGAATTTCAAAATGTCAGAAAATTAATATTAATAATTGTAATTAATTGGCATGTAATATGGAAAAAATAAGGAATAAAAAATTATAGCTATTTATTATTTTTCTAGTCTGGTATTTATTTTGACCTTTGTTTTTCCTAGGCAGCACTAAGTAGATTCTAAAAGATTTGTTGTTTCTGTGCCCAGTCATTTAAAAATCATTTTATTCAAAGTATACTATATTTTGTACCTTCCAATTCTCTTCTTCAAAAAAGTATTTATGGGGGGGATGTTAGGTGGCTCAGTGGATAGATAGCCAGGTCCAGAGATGGGAAGTCCTGGGTTCAAATTCGGCCTTAAATACACAGTATTGATTTCAAGACATAAGGTAAGGGTTTTTAAAAAATGTATTCATGATGAGTTTGGGGGTTTAAGTGAAAGGAGAAGGAAATAAAAACAACATCAGAGAGTTTAGAAGTTAGAAGAGATTCCAGATGCCCATCAAGTCCCAGTTGGATGTGGAAGACATGCCCAAAGGTACACATTCGACTTATGCTTGAAGACCTTCAAGGAGGAGCCCACTGCTTGATGAGAGAGAACACATATTGTTGTGGAAGTATCAGGATACAGATGATGCTTTCTGGAAACATCACACACTAGCAAATGAACAAGATAAAGTAATGATGTTGGAAGTTTCATTCTGCTATAATCAGAGCATTCAATAATTCTTGGCTTTCTGGCACTTTCATCTCTCTGAAGGCACAGAAAGTGATGATTTTATCTGCTATTTTCGAATGAATTATGAGGTGGGAAGGACATAAGAATTTATATAGCAGCTCCAGCAATGCACTAAGCACTTTTACAAAGATCTCATCTAATCCTTGCAACCACCCTGCAAGGCAGATGTTACTGTTATCCCCATTTAATAGTTGAGGAAATGAAGGCAAAAAGGGAGTGAAGTTTCTTGCCCATGATTAAACAACTATTAAGTGTCTGATGCTGGATTTGATAGATCTCAGAGCTCTAGCCATTGCACCATCATTTGTATGCTAATGTAAGTTAACTAGAATAGAAACTGAAGGCAAAAAATGAAAGCAAGGGGAATATGGGGAGAAAGGGACTGTGTCACTGAGGAGTTCATAATTGCCAAGAATGGGAAAAGGAGGACATTGATGCAAGGTGCTAGGTTTGTGGCTCTAATGCCAGTTCTCAGTTCAGATTTAATGTTCAGATGAAATGAGGCACTCATCAGTATTTAGACAGTTAACAAGAGGAGGTTTACTTTGCTGGAAAATAGCAAACTGCATCAGGGAAACAGGGGTGGTGGTGTCAAATCACCTCTTGGGACCACCTTATTTCCTTTTGAGGAAAACTAATCACTGTCAGGGCACCTAGGTGGTACAGTGGATAGAGTATTGGGCCAAGAGTCAATAAGATCTAAATTCAAATTCAGCCTCAGACACTTACTAGCTATGTGACCCTGGACAAATCACTTCATCTTATTGGCCTCAATTTCCTCACTTGTAAAGTGAGCTGGAGAAGGAAATGACAAACCACTCCAAGTATCTTTGCCACGAAAACTTCAGTCAGAGTCATGAAGAGTTGGATATGACTGAAAAGACTGGAAAACATTCCCTTTCAAAGGAAGAGGGGTGAGCCCAAGACATACTGTGGGGAAACAATGGACTAAAATATTAGTCCTATCATGATCTGATAAAATTTTTGCACCTGAAAAAGTTTTATCATAGCATTTTTTAAAATTTAGCCACTTATAGCTATAGATTTTACCTTGACCTTTGTAATGATTTACTACGATGTCTCATGGGCCAGAGTGTTGCATGGGGTCTCAGAATGAGATGGGGGTGAGGGTTACCGAAGAGTTAAAAAGATGATACCTGTCACCAGCATGCTCCTAACAAGCTAGCTTTAATCCACCATGTTACTTAACAGGCTTTAGGATACTGCTTGCTCTCTCAGGCTTCTGCTGTTCCAGCCTCTCAGCCAGAAGCAATGTGCACATTTATCTACTCTCTACCAAGGTAGCTCATTAAGGGAAGCAAATGGTCAACAAAAATAATTTTGACTAGAGCCTGGCCTCTGGAATCCGGGAGGCAGTTTTCTCTCTACTTTCACATCATTATATTCAAGGTTATGATGCTATTTTCTCTGCACCTGTGTCCTCTTTGTGAACTTACAAGATAGAGGAGGGAAAGTTCAGGGGGATTTAACTCCTTGGTCCCCCACAGGCCTTGCTGGCTGTTACCCCCGCCCCCCCAATTCCAATTTCTGTGAGAGATGATTACCAGGAACTGGACTATGCCACTCTCTAGCCTGCCCTTTCCTCCCCAAACCCTGCCCACTCCAAAAAAGACCAAGGAAACCTATAAGGATGAGTCGAATTCTGCTTTGTGAAGAGTCCTTATAGTGAGAGAACTTTCAAGTATGGTTCTTTACCAATAAAAAAAATTTAGGGGCAGCCGGGTAGCTCAGTGGAGTGAGAGTCAGGCCTAGAGACGGGAGGTCCTAGGTTCAAACCCGGCCTCAGCCACTTCCCAGCTGTGTGACCCTGGGCAAGTCACTTGACCCCCATTGCCCACCCTTACCAATCTTCCACCTATGAGACAATATACACCGAAGTACAAGGGTTAAAAAAAAATTAAAATTACAAAGTTATTTCTTTAGATTCTTCCTTGTATTTCCTCATAACTCAGGTGGTGAGTCCAGTAGTAGTTCCTCCCTAGCTCTGTCAGACAGCTAGATAACACAGTGGATAGAGTATTGGATTTAGAGTCAGGAAATCCAGAGTTCAAAACCAGCCTCAGATACTTATTAGTTGTGACTGGGCAAGTTACTATAGTATACTATAGTATACTATAGTATACCATACTATATTATACTATACTGTACTATACTATACTATATACTATGTCTGTCTTAGCAGGGTCCTTATCTATAAGTTGGAGGTAGCAAAGGCACCTGCCTCCCAGGTTGTTATGAAGATAAAATGAGGTAATATTTGTGCAGTGTTTAGTGAACCTTAGGATGCTATATAAATGTCATTATTATTAATTTCTCTGCCTCTATTGTGCCAAATCTTGATTAACCCCGTTCTCTACCCCATGGCACCCCAAATCCCACAAAACCTGGATGACAGGGAGATGTTTATAATCTGAGCTATCTTAGACTCCTGTTTTCAGCAGAGATGACTAGGATGGATATACTCTGGAATGCTACCATGGGAATCAGATATACCTGTCCATTCTCCTAGACTTGAGAAAGCTTTCTAATGCTGCTATCCTAATAGATGTTGACCCTTTGGAAGGTTCTCCAAGCCTGGGGTATAGTGAAGTGCTAAGCTTTCTAGATCATAAGAATACTTTAACTACCATATGGGAAGACTAGGGTCTAAATTGAAGAGTTGAACCTTATGAAAAGTACACAAGAGGCAATAAAATAGGTGCTTTTACCTATGTTTGAAGAAAGAAGAATAAGAATGGGACAAACCCAACGTTTGGAGATAACTGATACTTCTGCCTCTGTCAAGGAAAATCATTTTCATGCTGGAGAGGAACAAACTTGGTTAAGAGCAAACTAAAGCCCAGTGAGGATGAAGGGTATATAGCACATTCAGCAAATGAGTTTGTTTCCTAGAAAGGAAGAAATTCAACCTAGGGTTACTGAAAGAACTTGTAAGATATGGCTGAATATATTGTTGATGATGTAAAGTCATCATCACAAGTAGGATACATGCTAGAAGACTAGAGAAAGACAAGATGTCTTGAATTTCCAAAAGGATAAAGGGTAGGTTCTGCAAATTATCATCTGATGAGCTTGATGTTGATTCCTGGCAAAATTCTAGAACAGAGTTGGTAAAATCAAGAAAGCCAGAAGCTAGTGTAAAAACTTCCTTTTTTTTTTTTTTTTTTTTTTTTTTTTTTTTTTAAGAAGGGCTACTCACTTGGCAGATAGGAAAGTGGGATTTTTGGATGTCAGTGAGACATTTAACAAAGCATTCTGAAGTTAGGGCTGTGATAAAATGCTTTTTTTGTATCCCTTACAGTGCCTAGCACATTGAAAGAATTCAAATTTATATTCAATTAAAGATAGAGAAATGTACAATAAAGGATAATAGAGGTAGACAGATTTATATAAGTGGTTGAACAAATGCCCAAACTATTAACTAAGGACAATCTGGAAAGATTTCTGTGTATCACAGTCTCGTTTCAGATCTTTATCCCACTGAACATTTTTAATCAATGCTTTGGATAGTGATGTGGATGAAAAACTTTATTAAATCTCTGAATAACAAATGGGTAAAGGTTCTTTAGTATATCAGATGTTATAGTTGACATCAAAAGAGATTGGGGGGGGGGCAGCTGGATAGCTCGGTGGATTGAGAGCCAGGCTTAGAGATGGGAGGTCCTAGGTTCACATCTGGCCTCAGACACGTCCCAGCTGTGTGACCCTGGGCAAGTCACTTGACCCCCATTGCCTAGTCCTTACCACTCTTCTGCCTTAGAACCAATACACAGTATTGATTCCAAGATGGAAGGTAAGGGTTTTTAAAAAAAAGAGATCTGGATGCTGAAATGATGGATTAAATCTAAAAAATTTAGAAGGGTTAAACATTAAAAAAAACACGCATAAATACAATGTAGAGTTGCTATAGTTTATATGGGAAAGAATGGCTTTTAAAAAAAGATTTAAAGTTTAATGTAAGTTGACAATGTGAAAAGAACCAAGGAGCTGTCTGGAAAAAATGAGGTAACATCCCATTCTAGTCTTATGTTAAAAAGATCACACTGGGACGTTATCTTATTTGTTTTTTTAGATTCACTTGGCGTCACTGGTCACAGTTTGGGGTGACATTTTTCAGAAAATGTTGTCAAGCTGCAGCCTGTCAGAGGGGGGCAAACAGATTAGAAAGGGGACTTGGAAACCATCTCATATAAAAAGTGGTTTAAAGAACTGGATTCCATCAAAGTATGTGGCCAAATTTCTTATCATATTCTTATACATAGGACTATAAACTCCTTTAGTGAAAGGATCATCTCTGACTTATCTTTGTATAAAGTATTGTTACTGTAGTATTTGAAAATTAGATTTATTGGGTAACATGATAGAAATCTATAAATATTTATAGACTCATAATTTATAATCTATATTTATATAACCTATAAATATTTAAATGACTACCTTGGGGAAGAAAGATGAGACTTCTATTTGGTCTTAAAGGGCAGAACTATGAGGCTTGGACTTAAGTGACAATGAGAAATTCTGGTTTAATACAAAGAATTTAATAAAAATAAATTAAAAATCATGACCTTAAGAGGTTATTTTACCACTCCTGTGGTCAATCAGATAATGCCCTAAGGGATGTCATAGAAGGAATTCATGTATCAAGTTTTGGACTTGAGGATCTCTATGTTCCTTTGCAACTCCACATCAACCAACCAATATTTATTGACTACTATGTGTCAGGCACTGTATTGGTTGCTGGGTCTGTAAGGACGAATATGAAATCATCTCCCCTTGAGGAAATTATTGTTTAATCAAGGGAGACAACAGGTAGGCATGGGCAATATGTAGGCATAGACAAAGTAGAAACAAGGTGATTTTTGGGAGGAAGGCACTCGCATCTGAGGGCTGTGCTGGGTAGGTGGTTCAGTGGGTAGAATGCCAGGCCCGGAGTCAGGAAGACTCATCTTCCTGAGTTCAAATCTGGTCTCAGACATTTGCTAGCTGTGTAACCTATGGGCAAGTCACTTTGCTTTGACTGCCTGTTTCCTCATCTGGAAAATGAGCTGGAGAAGGAAATGGCAAACCACTTCAGTATCTTTGCCAAGAAAACTCCAAATGAGGGCATGTAGAGTCAGACACAACTGAAAATCAACATTAATTTAGTGTTTACTATATGCCAGGCACTATATGAAGCGCTCTATAATGATCCTCTCATTTGTTCTTCATAATAACCCTGAGGGAAGTACTATTATCCTTGTTTTACAGATGAAGAAACCAAGGTAGACGGAAGCTAAATAATGCTCAGGATCACTCATGTAGTAAATGACTGAGGCCAGATTTAGTCCTAGGGCTTCCTGACTCTAGGCCACCGAGCTGCTCCTTATCTTTGTGGATGAGAGAAGCATTCTGCTAGAAAATGGTGTTTGAGCTAAGCCTTGAAGGCAACTTGAGCTTCCAGGAGTTAGAGATGAGGAGGGAGTAATTCCTGGATAGGAGAGACATCTGATAGAAAAACACAGAGACAGGAGTCTGGTATCTGAGGAACAATAGTCTCATCTGAGAAGACTGCAGTGTATGTGAAAGACAGAAATGTGTAATAAAGCTGGAAAGAGTTAGGAGGCTGACTGTAAACAGCTTTAAATGCCAAAGAGAAGAATTTGTTGAGAGTTACATAGGCTGGCTGGCACTTTAGAACAATCAGTTCCTAAACTGTATGGAATGGGAAAAGACTCCAGACAAAGAAACAAATTATGCAGCTATTGCAGTAGTCCAGGTGAGAAGCGATTAGTGTTTCAACATCTTTGTGTGGTAGAAAGAGGCTTAGATTCAGAACTGGAGAACCTGGGTTCAAATCCTGCCCCTCTCTGCCACTGTGACATTGGGTGACTTTGGGCAAGTTCCTTAACCTCTCCGGGTGTCAGTTGCTTCATCAATAAATGAAAGTGTTGGACTAGCTGACTTTGAAGGTTCCTCCCTTCTCGAACTCCATGATCCTGTAATACCTTATTGGGCTATGCCCAATTATGATAATTGAAATAGGTCTTTATTTTAGGAAAATCAAAATTCAAGTAATGGCAATATAATAAATGAATTTGTGTGGCATGAGAATTTAGTCACCCATCAAGCAATGTCTGCTGGAGTTGAGGGCTCCTATTTTGTGTCTTGTCTACAGTTGGCGAGGGGGCAGTGATGGTTTAACATCATCACACTTGGATTATGTGAGATGCCTGTGAGAAGCGTGCTGCCCACGGCTCTATCTTCCCCTGTAGCAACAAGTATGCCAGAAGTGAGGATTAAAGATGTCCAAAGCTCTCTTCCGCTTCTACCTGAGTACTGAGTGTTCTAGTTTGGTGATAGTGAGGGATTTCTTTTTATGTCCCAGGTAAGCAATAAAGAGGGATTTCATCTAGAGACATGAATATACACTTGTGCACTCTTACACATGTGTATGATGCATGCATGTAGTTCTCTTGGCTGATCCAGGCCCTGAGGACAATTTATCAGATTCAGGATGCTGAAGTTTGGTTGGGGGTTGCTGGCAAAGTCGTCTGGGGAGCAGGAGCCAGAAGTGAATAAGAGTCAAATTGCCTGGAACTTGAATATAGCTTTTTCCTAGGTTCTTCTGAGATTCTAATGTTTCTCCATAAGATGTAAACAAAAAAACCAAGAAATTTAAATAAAAGTTATTAGGACTAAGGTACATTAGAGCATGTAGACTAACCAGAGGTGGAATCTTTATTTCACAAGATTCAAGATATAGTACAAAACGAATCTGTACATCTTTCTATTAACAGGATTTTTTTGTTTACACAATTATATTACACTTCACCAACCTTTATACTGCATTTTAAAAAATACAAAATAAATTTACAAAAAAGCTTACCATGTTGTTTCTTCACAATGCCAATTGATAATAGTTTACGGTCTTTTGTAACTTCTGCCTCCCCTATATATAGTTTTATATATAGTGGTCATCTTCATCATACCAAACCTTGTAATTATTTTTGTACGAAAAAGAACATAGTCAGTTTGTTTGTCTAAATAGGAAAATAATGGTACAAATAAGATTCCTTATATACACCTAATCTCTCCTTTAAATATGCTAAATGTGATTTGTATTAGTGGAAATAGAGACTTTTGAATATGTTTAAAATTTTTTCTTTATCTTGTTTTTAATTTTTTTGAAGATCAAAGGAGAAGTTTATTTAGCTTCATTTCATTAAATATCACATATTTAAAGACCAGCAAGGGCCTCGGACAATATTGCATTCAGAAAACTTATACTTCCATTTTAATTCGAAAGACAAGCGTGATGAAAAATTCACATGAAGATAGAATCTTTTAAGTTCCATTTCTTTTGCTATTGTTATCTGTTCTACCCTTAAAGTCATAATATTGTGCAATATACATTAAACTCATTTTCAAAAAACAATACCAGCGTGTGTGCGTGTGTGCGTGTGTGTTTGGGGGGGGTGGAATACATAGCTCACAATGCTTTTTTTTGGGGGGGAAGCTAAAGGGACTGTTTTCCTTCAGTACTTTGTTTTGAAATGTCAATCCAAACCTATATACAGGTGAGGTTTTTTTGTGAGAATGTAATTAATTACACATGCTACACACACAAACTGCTGTGGTATTCATTTTAAGACTATCTGCATGCAAGTTTCTGAAGTATTGGTTGGCAGAACAAAGATAGAAGGCAAGAAGGAAAGGGGATAAAACAAAGTGGGGAGAAGAAAATCTATAATGAATTATTTTTAGCTTCCCGGGGGAATTAATAGTTCTTTAATTAAATAAAGCATCAGAGTATCACTAGGTCTCTGGCGGAAGTTTCCAAAATTTCCCAGTGGCATGAAATAAAACGGTTCAGCAGTAAAACAAAAAAGTCACATACTAACCCTTATAATGCAGAAAGGTTACAGATCCTCAAAAACTTTAATGATTCACAATTTGATTCATATGCTAAAGTCATGAATTTTGAATAAAAGTCATTTGATCTCTCTTCTCTCTGCCACTACTCATTAAACAAAAATAAGATCTATCACAAAAATTTGGGGAAAAAAAGGAAAACCCAATACCACCACAGTAAAATAAAATGGATGATATGATGGATATACTCAAGAATCTGAAGCAGTTGGCAAACTAAATGCACAATAGTAAATAAGTTTAAAGTACTACTGTTGTTCTCTTTCTTAGAAGAAGATACAATACAAAATGGATCAGGAGAGCATGGGATTACCATGGAGAAATGAAGCCATACTATATCAGTTACCTAGAAATTCTATTATTAAAACTCCTGAATCCCTGAGTTAGTTTAATGTCACTGACATTAACTAGCTTCTGCTACTGTCATTTTATTCAAATGGATGCCATTTGATAGGTTAGTGTTGACTGTTGTTTTAGGGAAAAAACTAAAACCAAACTTCCTCATCCCAGAGAAAAAATGGGGCAAAGTCTACTCAATTCCATAGATTCTTTAAATATAGCAAATAAACTAAATTATCATAATAGATCTGCAGGTATTGACACCAGAGGAAATTAGGAAATGAAGAGACACAGAGAAAGGGACATGGGATATTTTTTATTTTAATCAAGGATATTGGGATATGGCAATTGGGAACTGATATAAAATAATTTATTAAATGGTAAATAAGGCTGTGATTTGTCCATCCAGCCTTTATGTAATGAATATTCTGCATAACAGAATTGATTCTTACAGCACTACTAGAGAGGAAATGAAGTAAAAATTCTAAAGGGGAATCAAATTTGAAATTTATGAGATTTTTTCTTAAAAAAAAAAAAGGCAAGCTCTTAGAATCATACTAATCTTAAAGTTTGGATTTTTAAGTAAATTCAATACTGTTCCATTCAAATGACGTGTGGTCATGATCTGGTCTCACCTTGCATTACTCTGCAGCTACCTTTAAGGGGTGCACAGGGAAAAAGGAGCAAGGAGAATGAAGACGCACACAATACCACCAACACTCAAACTCATAAACTTAAGAGTGTGCATAAATTTTGTTAGCATTCAAAATCAGAACTTCACAAAGCAACCATTTTAACTTTTGAGGGAAAGAATTCTATAAATTTCCCATCTTTAATTTAGAAGCAAGTTACCTGGAGGGAGAACTTGCTGCTCAAGTTCCTCATAAAATGTTAACAGATGAAAAGTGTAAAGTTTCACCTGAAAGTCCTTTTGTTCACTGGAGGCTGATAAAATCTATTTCTAAACAAAATCTCAGCTCCAGAAACTAAAGCCATGCCACAATGGAAGCACTTAACTCTTTATATATCACCACAGATAATGGATTATGGGGAAAGGGTGTCAAGGTTAGTTTAAGCAGGCTGAGGTCTGCTGGGGAAGGAAAAGCCTGCTCAGTAGGCTACTGAAGTACTCACATCTCTTAAAAACAAAAATCTGGTGAAGATTTTAATTCATTCTCTTGTCCTAAGAAAACCAAGTTCCTGGTTTGTTTTGAGACCCCAGACAGATTCGAGCTAGGGGTAATACTAAGTATCCCAATGCTCTTTTTTTGTGGGAAGGTGGTAAAAAAAGAGATAGCTAAGCAAGCAATTCATCTTTCAATGCAACTGACAACAAGAAGAGGAGAGAATCTACCTTTTAAAGTCTAAAAGGCTTTGGCTTTCTTCAACTGCTGAGGTTAGCCAAACTTTAA
Organism: Gracilinanus agilis; assembly: GCF_016433145.1. Classification (NCBI taxonomy): domain Eukaryota; kingdom Metazoa; phylum Chordata; class Mammalia; order Didelphimorphia; family Didelphidae; genus Gracilinanus; species Gracilinanus agilis. The sequence continues at coordinate 489,855,388 of NC_058131.1, forward strand.
TTCTCTTGTCCATTTGAATTTAATATTGTAATGGTGCTCACCATACACTGTTTCCTGGCAAAGATCTTTCATATTTAATGATTCAGGATGTTGATCCAACTATCTTTCTGTGCCTGTGCAAAATGAAATGCAAGTGAAAACAAATTCTGGAAGCAAATGCTTCAACTTTTGTACACCATGCAGTGTCTGACATTGTATTCTGATTTTCTCACATTTTAGTTCATCCTCTGGCTTCTGTATTAAAGCCCTGTGTACCCAAAATAAACAAGCAAATTATGCTTGGGTGGATGATGGGTAACATCATATAGCAGAGCAAGAAAATGGTTTACAATGTTTATAGATTTCCTTTTCTAATGAAAGGAAATTCACATAAAACTTTTTAACATTAAATTTTCATTGATCTTTGGAGGAGAGAAATTATGAAGGACCCAAAATAATTAATGAGATGCTTGTAAATGTGACTAACATCAGGAAAAAGGAAGCTCTTCCTTCCCTTTTAAAATAAGGTGAATATGTAGATATGTACACTTGCAATATGGATCAGTAAAATAATTTATCTCATTTATCACAGTTCTAGAGCACTTTGTAGACGTAATTTCTTTTTACTTAAAAGGCAAGTTCTGTTTTCAGACCTTCAACATGTTAAAAGTTGAACTTGCAATTGGGTTTTCCTTTTGTACATTGATCAGTTTCTAGTGTCAAGGCATAAGACCTTAATGTAGTTGATATAAGGACTTTTGCATACTAAGAGAATGACCAACAGAGTTTAAGAAAGACAGCTGGATACAGTAGACATTACTTTGAGTATCTCACATGTTTCCAGGAAAAACTAAATGAAAGCCAATGAACGTTATTATTCCATATGGCACAAAAACATTCAACTCAGTGTAGGTAAGAGTTACTTATCCCTGAAAATAAAGGCATCAGATTCTAAGCAGCTTTAAGAATTAAATGCTTCTTTGTGCCTCTCTTGGGAGGTGGCCACTGATCCAAAGTCCTAATCACGATGCTAGTGTTCTCAACAAACAGATCCCACTCCTTCATGGTTGACGATGGTCAAGGCTCCACAGGGAAGCTGTTATTGAGGGGGCTGCTGTTCTCGTCGAGGCTCCTGTTGAGGCGGGGGAGCTGGCCGTGGCCCTGGAGGCCTCCGGATTGCTTGGTGTTGTCTCTGCCTGTAAGCTATGACTGTTCCCAATAGTAATGCGATGATAATGATGAGATAAATGTCCCACTCTGGTCCCAAAAGCTGGTCCATATCAAAGTAGGAGAAGATTTCCCGTATCTTAATGAAAATAAATATCACGTTACATTCATAGAAAGCTAGAATTATTAAAAATGGTAAGATGTCGATAAAGTGGAAATCAATATCACATATTACTTTACTAAAATGTTTGGTTTTTAGGGAGTACTTTGTTACCTTTTTGTATGTCATATTTATTCCCCTCTGTATGCCAGCTCACTTTAAAAAACCCAACAAAAAACCCTTCCTTCTATCTTAATAACCATTATAAGACTGAAAAGTGGTAAGGACTAGGCAATGGGGGGGGTTAAGTGATTTGCCCATGGTCACATAGCGAGGAAGTGTCTGAGGTTAGATTTGAACCTATGTCCTCCTGACTCCAGGGCTGGTGGTCTGTCTATACACTGTGCTATCTAGCTGCCCCTTAGCTTACTTTTGATAATAAAAACTGGACAGCTATATGATTTCTCTGGGTAACTAATATTCACTGGATTTCAAGATTTTTGAGCTCTTTAGTGAAATCTTTCTTTAGGGTTTAGCAAAACAAATCTCTTTAAAAACAACATCCAGGCACAGCTAGGTGGCTCAGTGGATGTGAGCCAGGCCTAGAGACAGAAGTTCTGGGTTCAAATCTTGCCTTAGACACTTTCTAGCTGTGTGACCCTGGGTTGAGTCCCTTACCCCCATTGTCTAGCCCTTACTAATCTTCTGCTTTGGAACCAATACATAATAGAGATTCCAAGATGGAGGGCAAGGTTAAAAAGAAAAAAACAAACATGGTAGATGTCAGCATTAAGTCAAGAGGACCAGGGTTTAAGTTCTGCAATGAACTGGCGGTATGAGCCTGGGCAAGACATATAACCACTGCTCTAAGCAACTGCCTACAATAATCAGTTGCAGAGGATACCAACTAGAATTGGTGGAGTGAATCTCCTCTTCAGAAATTCCCTCAATTAATGAATTCATAGGTCTAGTCTCCAGTTAAGACAGGGAACAGGCTAGGAAATCAATGAGACTTTTGGAAGTACAGAAGTTACAAACTTATCCTCTACTTATTCTTACCTGTGATCAGAGAATCCAAAAGGAACTATTTTTGAAACTGGGATAGATTATTTTTTGAAAAAGAGTAATTAGAAGTAACACTTGAAAGAAAGACTACCCAAAGCTACAGTATTTGGAAGGCAAAGGTCTTTTTAGAGAAAAAAAAATTCACTCACACTGGCATCGCGTATATACTGTAAAGAGTAAACAACAGCAAGCTTGCAGAGTGCCAGGAACACTGGGACTTGGGCATCTGGGCTTGCTTCAGCAGCCATGTCATAAAAGCGCTTCGCAAGGTGAATATCCTACAATGCAGCACATAATATATTTAATACTAATTTCAAGACATAAAAACAAATCAAAGCCGTTCAACTTCCAGTTATTTTCGAGTCAAGGTAGATGGAACTGTTAATTGAAAACAAAGAATTTACCAAATTGGCATTTGACATGTTTACTTATTTGCTTTAACAAATACACATACACATAAAACACAAATATCCTCATAGTCCGCATTTACATAAAAGTTCTTAATCATATCATTTACTTCTGTTTCTGACAACCTTTCTATAGAAAATTAGGATATACTTTGACTTTTTACAGACATACACCTGCACATATCTTTCAGTGTAAACATATTCATATATACACTGCTGTATATATATGTATACATATCACTATTTACTCTACATGTCTGATTAGCTCACCTCCTGAACTATTCACACATGATCCTGATGAAATCTTTTAGTCACTTTTGGCTAATTACAATTGCAAAAAAATGACAGAATAATAGGATCATAGGACTGGAGCTGGAAGGGACCTTACAGATCATCTAATCCAACATCTCTTCTTTATAGATGAGAAACCAGAGGCTGAGAGACACAAAATGCCTTGCCAAAGGTGAAAATAGTTACTAAGTAGCAACAGCTGGAATTTGAACCAGTGTGAAGTAGTGGAGATAACAGTGGATATAGAGCCAGGAAGACCTTGGTTCAGATCTATCCCAGACGCCTACCAGCTATGGGACCCTGAGCAAGTCACTTAACATCTCTATGATTAGGTCTCCCCTCTATAAAAGAGGTGGATTCAAAGCTTTTAAGATCTGTTCCAGCCCTAAATCTAATTATATAAACCCAGATCCTTTTACTCCAATTCCTGTACTCTTTTCACTAATTAGTACCATGTTAGAGATGTCAAAACTGCAAAACACTCCATTGATTTCCATTAAATATTTAAATAGATGTATGTACATATTTATGTGTACATTTATATGTCTATTGTTCAGTTACATCCAACTCTTTGTGACCCCATGGACAACACACAGCATGTCAATGCTAGAATGCTTAGCCATTTCCTTCTCTAAGGCAAATGAAGATCGAGGGATTTGCCTAAGGTCACATAGTTAGTGTCTAATGCTCGGTTTTAAGCTCAGGTCTTCAAAGCCCAGTGCTCCATGAACTGGAGCCACCAAGCTGATGCTCGCTCGCTCTCTCCCTCCCTCTCTCTCTCACTCTCTGTATGTGTGTATATATAGCTATAGTGTGTGTATACACACACACACACACACACACACACACACACACACACACGTCAATATCCATTTATAAAAACATTAAAAAGAAAACAGAAGAGGAGTCTAGTATATTTGGTAAATCTTCCATAGGGGAACTACCTTTATTAATGTTTCAATTTTTTTTATCAAGTTGTCAGAGTTAGGAAAACTCTTACTTGTTATCTTTAATTATGTTTAAATTATGTTTAAAAAAAATCCTTAACTTTTGCCTTAGTTTCAATTCTAAGGCAGAAGAGTGGCAAAGGCTTTGCAATAGGGGTTAAGTGACTTGCCCAGGGTCACATAGCTAGGAGGTATCTGAGGCCACATTTTAACCCAGGACCTAATATCTCCAGGCCTGGCATTCTATCCACTATACTACCCACTAGTTGTCCTTATGCATGTAATGTATGTAGTTTTTAAAAAGTAAGGATCTTGGATATTAGAATTTTTTTGGGAGACTGGTAAAAATATGCAATGAATTAGTGTTTGGAAGATAATATTGATAAAATAAATTCAAGTTATCACCAAAAGTCAAAGACGCATTTAATAGGAAAAAATTATCTTCACCTGTTTAATGCCAAGTCCTTTTTCATGCATGTACCCAAGGTTGAACATGGCCTGTGCACTGTGCTGCTGCTCAGATGCTAGCCGATAATGAATGAATGCTGTCTCATAATCAACATCGGTGCCAAATCCATAGAAATGGTAGTCTCCAAGCTTAATTCTAGCAACAGTGTAGCCTAAGAGAAAACCATATAAAAGTAAAACTTTCAATAAACATTCATTTTAAAGGTCTACACTAGTTGTTTCTTTCTCTGTTAATATTAAGTATATTTTTATTTTTAAAAATTACAATTTCAATCTATTATAATGCCTGCTTCTTAATGGCAGAGACCATCTTATTTCCTTTGTCTACACCCAGCACCTAGCATACAGTTGGTGTTTAACAAATGTTTGCTGAATTAGATTTCTATTTTCAGCATTCAGATTTTACAAGCAAATTTTTAGCCAAGTTGTAAACTTAGTCAAAATGTTAATTATAAGTATTACTCCTCTCCTTCCCAAAAGGATGTGTGTTGGATGGATTGAAGTAGGGAAGGTATCTATAAGCAGGGAGACCAGAGGATATACCTGCAATAATCTAGGAAGGTGGTAGTCATATGAGGAGAAAGAAAGGGTCAGATGTGAGAGAGATTATGGAGGTGGAAGGACAAGATCTGGCAATTAAATGGATATGTGGGGGTGAGGGAGAGTGAGTAAAGGATAGTGCCACAAAGTTTTAAATTTAGGTGCCTAAAAGAGTGGTGATGCCTTTGATAGAAATGGAAGTCTGGAAAAGTGTTAGGTTTAGAAAGGAAGAGATTAAATTGTTTCAAACAGTGAATTTGAGATGTCTCAAGGACATCTAGTCTGAAATGTCAAAGAGATGGCTATAATGTGGGAGTAAAACTCAGGAGAGAGAGATATAAGTTTAACAATAGGCAGTATCACTCTTATTTCAATATCAAAGTAAAGATGGTATGATTTAAACTTCACAGAAGATAAAGAAAATTCAGTAGAATATTCTGGTGAAACTCATCACTGGAATGCCAACTCACCTTGGGAGGCTGCCCTGTTCCAATGCAACAAAGCCCTGGGATAGGTTTCATTCTCCCCTACAATGCTGGCTTCTTCTAGAGGAAATAAGTTGAGATATCGTTAAGGTTTCTATATACAATATGACCCAATTTCTGCCTTGCTTAACTGAAAGTGCTAGATGTAAGGTGATATTAGCATCAATCTATTTTAAAATGTTTTGCCTATATTGAACTAAGAAACTTCATTCTAGGGTCCTAACACTGTTTTGCATTTTTAAAAATTATAAACTACCCCTCTTTCTGCCTTGAAACCAACACTGAGTACAAAGTATTGGTTCCAAGGCAGAAGAGGGCTAAGAGTTAGACAACTGGGGTTAAATGACTTGGCCAGGGTCCCATAGCTAGGAAGTGTCTGGTGTAAAATTTGAACCCAGGACCTCCTCTCTCCAGGCCTGGCTCTCTATCCACTGAGCTACCTTGCTGTCCCTACTAAAACTGCCAAACTGGTATCCTCATATTTAACAAAGTGTCTTGCACAAAATAGGAATGTCATGAATACATGTTGAATTGAAATGAATGCTGCATTCAGGAAAAGCTTCTTAGTGAAATATTTCAACAGTCATTCTGTAAAGGGCCTGTTTTTGTGATCACTACATTAAGTTTACATGTTTTATTTTAATACATTTACTCAGTGTTAAAGACATCCAAAAGATTAATATTTACATTACTCTGCTAAATGAGCAATTAAAGCACTTAATCATTTTATGTCTAGTTTCATGTCTGAATTTTCAAGCACAATTATAAGAATGTATTCCAGTGGGGTAGCTAGGCAACACAGTGATAGAGCACCAGGGCTGGCATTGAAGGGGCCTGGATTCAAATGTGGCCTTGGGCATTTGGTATCTGTGTGACTCTGGGCAAAGCACTAAAACCTTGCCTTGCCATTGGCACTTTTCTGTCTGAGAATTGATATCAAGATAGAAGATGAGGATTAAAAGAAAAAGAATATGTTAAATCTTTTAAAAAGGCTTTGTTTGAAGTGATTTCAGAGCCAAAAGTCTATTTTGACAAAACTCCAATATAACAATTTAACAAGCATCTGCTAAAGCACCTTCAGGGTGCTAGGGACTGAGGAAATAGAAAAAAAGTGAAACAAAAAGGTATCTGAGTGGTAGCACACAGACCTAGAGATAGGCAAATCTGGCCTCAGACACTTCCTAGCTATGTGACCCTGGGCAAGTCACTTAATCCCTATCACCTAGCCCTTGTCCTTCTTCTGTCTAAGAATTCATACTAAGGCAAGGTAAAGGTTTAAAAAAAAAAAGGTATCTGACCTCAAGGAACTTACTCTATGAGGCAGGATTTAAAAAACTAGCTAAAAGTCTCAAGAACAAGTGTCATGGATACTTAGTAGCATCTTCAGTAGCTACTAGTACAACTAGATCTACTGACTGGGGATCCCTGCTCTAGTGGTCAATAAGAAAGGGAAATGTTACTATTTGCTTAGATGATAAATGAAATGAGACTGGATACCCTCTGGTTAGAATTTAGTTTGAGACAACATATGAAGGTGACAGAAATTGCTTTTAAATACAGTATTAAAGCTGAGACCTATTAATTGCTAGGTTTGACATATGCATCAACAATCCCATTTGTTTAATTTCCACTCATCGTATACTGGACCTAAAGATGGATCAGATGGAAGTGAGAACTTAGAACTCTTAACATGTCCCAGTTCCAGTTACTATCAAGTCCTAAAAATATAAAAAGAGAGAAAATAAGAACAAAGATTTCTTCAAGAGAAACAGCTTCTCTGTGACTTCTAACTTTTTAACTAGGTGTGAACTATGTGCTAAATTCAAGCCCAGACCCTTACTCTGATCCAGAATGAAGGCTGCATTGCTTTGGGCCACTTCATAGCCTTGTTCTGCCAACAGGAGATACTGGACCACAGCAGCATTGGAGTCACCATCTTTATAACTGTTGTATGCAGACATGAGCCTCTCGGACCAACGGCCTCTTTCGCACACATTTTTAAACAACTGAGGAAAGAGAAAAAAAAAATAAGTGAAAGAGAAGGTAAGCTTCTCCAGAAAAAGTCTATTAGTCACTTCTGCTACAATACTACATATATTTAAAAATATTTACCTTCCATTTTACAATCAATACTGTGGGTTGTTTCCAAGGCAGAAGAGTGGTAGGGCTAGGCAATGGGGGTTAGGGTCACCCAACTAGGAAGTGTCTGAGGCCACATTTGAATCCAGGTCCTCCCATTTCTTGTGGTTCTCAAACCACTGATTTACCTGGCTGCTCCCAATACATTTTAAAATGCATTCTATAAGTTTTGAAAATTCTGAGGATATTTTTTGGTTATTTTGGCAAATTCATTCAACTTACACAAAATTTCATATATAATATCTGACATAGATTGGCTATGTGACCATGGGCAAGTCACTTTAATAAATTTGAGGTGGGCTAGGAAACTCTCTAAAACTAAGTTACAGAGAAGATATTGACCTGCATTAGTAGAGAGAGTTTCCTTATCCAGGAATTCCCTATGAAATCACAAGTATTATCTCTCTCTGAACTCACCTCAATTTATAATTTCAGGCATTATGGAAAACCTTTAAAATTGTTTTGAAACCTGAATCTGACACATCACTTGCTTTATGCACCAGTTTTTTATATGTTATCTTCTCATCTAGAAATGAAATATTCAGTAATGACATCATCCTGTACTTTAATTTTAGAAGGGAAAGCGTCTTATAAAGATTAAAACAACATGAGCTAAAGATGAGACTCTAAGAAAGAGAGGCATGTGACACGGGATAGAATATGGGTTTGAAGTTAGATAGAACTCCCCATTTTAGGCTGACCCACCAATGTATGTGCAATGCTGGGAAGTCACTTTCCCTCTCAATGCGCTAGGCAGCTTTCTAAATTGGACCTCCCTATACCAATGAAATCAAAATTCTGATATAAAAGAAAATTGGGAGGAGAGGGAAGTTAGGTCACATGGATAGAACTTATAGGAAGATAGATTCTCATTCTGTAGAAATATGCAGGACTTTCTAACAAAAAGAGCTGTCTAAACAATGAAAGAGGGCTGTTATGGGGTAGTAAGCCCCTTGTTCCTGGATGTAATCAAAGGGAAGTTGGAAGATTCCTTGTCAGAAATGTAGTGGAGGAAGTATATTTGTCACATAGGAGAAAGGACTACAAGACCTCTAGGGTTCCTTATAACACTAAAAAAGTAGGTATGATGTAGAATTCATAGCACTGTGCCTATAGTTCCTTCCTTGTATTTGTCTCACTTATATGTACATATCTTTTCCCAAGGAGTTGTAACAAGACGCTTTGTTTCTGTCTCTGTATCCCCACACAGCCCAATGTCTGACACATTGGTGCTGATATGAAATACTGAAATGTTGAGCCTTCATGGCAAATGTGTGACTCATATCTTAGCACCAACACTTTAAAGAACTAACCCCTTAAATTCCTTCACACTTATCAAAGTATGTGTTTATTCATGGTCCGTTTCCACTCTAGGGGTCTTGTCTACAAAAAGAGGACAAATTTTCTGCTCTATAAATTATCTTTACATATACAAAATGGCAGAAAGAAAACTCACCTCTACTGCAGTATGGCATGATCTCATTACTCCAGTGCCAGTGGCATGCATCTGGGCCAGATTATAAAAAGCCAAGATATGCCCTCCTTGAGATGCTAAATTGAAATATTTCAAGGCTTGTTTATAATCTCTCTTGACTCCAATGCCATCTGCAAGGAAAATGACAGCCAATGTCACTAATACTGGCCTAAAATTAGGTTTATTGTAGTAGCAACAGTGAATCTATATATAGTATTTAAATAGGGTAAAAATCTTATTGAAAAAGAGCACTTATAAGTTAGCTAGATTAACATCCATAGCTTACAAAGGCAAACGGAACATTCCAAAGAATACATTATGTTAGAGTAAATCACCAGAACTGAATTGATAGTATATAGTTCCCATTTTATAGTCATAGTGCCATCTAGTGGAAAAGTCGACAAATTAAATACTGTAATATTTATTACATTACTTACTGTAATACATAGAGCCCAGCTGAAGTTGTCCATCTACCCATCCTTGTTCAGCAGCTTTTTGAAAATACTTCAATGCCAGATCATAATTCTGTAGAAATATGGGTCAAGTCATTTGACAATTTAAAAGGATGACAAATAATCAGGTCAGTAATTCATGAAAGGGATGGGGGGCGGGGAGTACCTGTATTTTAGAGGAATAAGTAAGGGCTATGTATTTGTTATTTTAGTAAGAGGCAAAAAGGATAACATTATATCTGCTTTTCCCCCAGTTAACTGTGTATTAAAAATACTTATCCTCCAAGGGCCAAAAAGTTTGAGTCTAAAATCATATTCCCCCATTAATGGTAATAACTCAAATACATCTCACTTTAAGATTTAGACATTCCTTGTCTCAACTGTGTGAAGTTGTTTTAATATATCATACCCATTTTACAGATGAAAAAAACTGTAACAACAGAGTCACTGACAGGTTAAATGACTTGCTCAGGATCACATGGCTCAAAGAAGAATCAAACCCAGGAATCATATTTCTGATCTCAAGCCCAGTACTCTCTTCACTACACTGTCTAACCGCTACATTATTTGCTTTGAATAGAGCTTTATAAGTAGAATATTGGGCCTTAATTTAAGAAATGGTTTTAACTTTTTTACTATATAGCGTGCTATAAGATATGGAGGGGGTATCTGTACTTCAGTTTCTCCAACAGTAAAACAGAGACTAACTCTTGCTACTATTTTTCCAAACTAGGAAGTTGATAAAATGCATTATACATTCCCTGGAAGAATACAACGTACACTGTATTGCAGCATTCAAATAAATACCACTGCTAAATATCAATTTTAGTTTTTTAGAAATGACTGAGAAGGAATAAGAAATTATTTAAAGTTTACTTCTTTTGGATTTGGTTTATAAAATTCTTGAGTTAATGAGAAACCTAGTGTCTAGGGGCTTAGATTTCAAATAAAGATTTTTGCTACTGACTGCCTGACTTCCAATAAGTACTAATAGGAGAACAACACAGGAAAAACCCCATTTTTAATCAAACCGATAGACAATTTCATTTTTTTGTTATAAATGGACTACAATGTATAAAACTGTTGGAAAAATCACATTTATAACCTTCATGGATTTTTAAGAACAACTAGTGTGCTTGGTTATTAGTCTTATGAAAATCAGTATTTTGAACAAATAACAACAAATAAGAGAAGCCAGGAGACATTGTGCACATACCCTCGCATACTCTATTTTCTCTCAGCAAGTGTCAAGAAGAAGCTCTTTATTGAGCTGGATAAAGCAAATGCTTTTTATTCTCTTTTGAATGAGCTTGGTATATAGAGTGAAGAAAATAAATGGGAATATATAAAGTTGAGAGATACATGAAGATATACCAAGTTGGGAAATTAATGAAAGTATGTAAAGTTGAGTCAGTAGGGCTTAGTGACTAAGTAGTGGGGTTCAAAGAAAAAGGTAAATTATTAACAGAGAATTGGTCACAGCAAGTTACATAAGCATTCTGATTGTTCTGCCTGAAGGAGACAAGATTTCCCATAGGAAAGTGCTTTCATGTGTCTTTCAGGGTTAGCAAGGTGTTGTACACCTATAGGTCTTTGCACTAATAAGCTTTCTAGAAGTAGAACAAAATTAAGAAGGTCTATGACCAAAATTCCACAGTAGGTTTTGCTATGGGGTAATTTGAATATATCTTAAGTGGGTATATAGGGCATTGAGTAGCTAAAGTAAAAAACAAAACACTGCCCTCAAGAAACTTACTTATATTCCACTAATGAGATGCAACATATATACAGATAATTAGAATACAAAATAGGCAGTGAAGGAGTCAAGGAAGGGATCAAAGTGTTCTAGGAATATAATGTTGGTGGAGCTATTTAGTGTTCTATCTGTTCTGGGATTTCAATTTGGAATTAGGCTAGGAAAATAGCTAAGTTGTTCACAACTTTTGCGCTAGTGATTCCACTACCATGCATGTACCATAAAGAAGTTAAAAACAGATTCAAAGGCCCACTACCTACCAAAATATTCATAGCAGTACTTATTATAACAGCAAATAACTGGAAACAAAGAAGGTATCAATAGATTGGAGACTGGTTGAAAAGACTGATATATGAAATGGAATATTTTTGTGTAATAAGAAAAGGCAAATATTAGGCATGTAGAAAACCACAGAAAGATTTGTATGAAGTAATGCCAAATGAAATAAGCAGAGCCAAAGGAACAATATCTACAACTAGAAAAAGGATAAATGAACGATCACTAAAAAGAAGTCAAATTTTAACTAAAAAAAAAAAAAACTAAGGAAAGAGAAATTAAACATATAATCCTCCCTTGCAGTAAGTAGAATAAAAAACCACTAGGGCACAATATTATGTACAAATGTATATTATTAGACATGGTTACTGTATGTTTTAAATTATTTTTATTTGTCTTAATGGAAGTTTCAATTTGGAATATGTGTATACAAAATGACTGATGTGAAAAACAAAAAGCATCCACAAATTTTCTAAAAAGTAAAAAAAATGAAGTAAATTCAAAAATCAACTTTTATGGTTTTTTTTGAGTAACTTAGCCAGTGATATATTTTTTTTTGGCCTTCTATTGCATTGTTTACCAAATAAAATAGTATTGCTACACTGAGCCAACAATTCACTTTTGAACTTCTCAATTAACTTGGTTGGCCTGCTTTAGGCTAAGTGACCAGGCCTCCTTTAACATGCCCTTTGGTTTGCCTGTACAGTATTGCAGAAAGGGCCTTACTATTTGGGGCCTTGAATACAGCGATTCTGGAGAGCCTCTTACCAGGGATGACTTGACACTAAGGAAAGAAAAAGACAATAAAGAAGAGGGGGAATATTGAAATTATGAAGAGCTGAAGACGTTTAATCTGTGTTTACAAAATTACTAATGAGGCTACTGATGGGGAACGCCATAAAATTATATACACACTCCCATTTTACTCATTTTTCATTTGTGCTATTGCAGTTATTCTTTTCTTTCCAATACTCTTAGCTAACACCCTCATTCAAAAGCTTCTTTTGTAGCTAGGTGATTGTGATATCAAACTAATAGATATATCTCTGCAGCTAGATACTATTCTCTCCATTATATCTTATAGTTGTTATTTTAATCTTTCTAAAATGCCAACTCTGACTAAAAGCTTTCAGTGATTCCTCCTGCTTACCAAATTAAGTACAAAATTCTTTGCCTGGTATTTAGGTTCTACAGTGGTGTTCTGATGCTGTGAGGCCAATGTGAATAAAAGCAACTGCTGACAATCTTACTAATCTGTAATCTAACTATTATTTACCTCATCAGAAAGCCCAAGGCTCCCCTTGATTCTTCAAAATGCCAACACTGTTTACCTTCTAAGCTTTCTTAGTTCAATCCTTTAATTTTATTTATGAGTAAACTCAGGTCTTTAGAGGCTGTGACCTAGTTCAAGGTCTCCAAATGATCTAAGCTGGATCCAAGGTTTCCTGACTTAAAATCCCAAGCTCTTTCTACTACACAGTGTCCAGGGCTATCCAGGGAAAATATAATTGATAATGAGCTAGGAAAGCCTCTTCCATTCCCTAAACACCTAGTGAGAAATAAGCCTTACTTTGTGCTAACTCTCCCTCCCTCTGGTATTAGGTCATTTCACCATCCCCATCTTACTGTGGTCATCTGGAAGTTGCTTACTACTTTATTACCTTGCAATTCATGTTTCTGTGCTGCTTGGTTCCATGAAGGAGATCCAATCAGTAGACTCTCTCAGTTTTAACAGACAAGCTGCTTCATCTCCTACTATATAATGTAGTCTACAAAAGCTTGATCCCACATTCCCCATGTCATTTCCTAAATATGAATCTCCTTACTCTGTCTGCTTTGCATAATTAACTTGCTTTCTTGTTCTGAACCTTGACTTCCAAGTGGGCACAAATCTAGATTTTCACTATTGTCTTTAGCTAAAGATAAGCATAAAGAGAGTTTGGAATTTTCTCTTTAGTCCTCAGCTACACATCTAATTTCCCCTTCTTCTCTTCATCTTAGAACCCTAACCAATGTCTCATTATCATCTCTTATTCTTTTCTCCTTTTTCCATAGTCTCTGATAATGAGGTGGCCCTTGCCAAGGCCAATTTTATATGTTTTATGTGTGTCCTTAATTCCTGTCCTCCCCTTGGCTTCTCCAGTAACTTGTCATCAATCATTATCTCCTGTCTCTCCTCCAATCTTCAATCTCCGTCTACTGGTTCCTTCCATACTACCTTCGAATATGCTCACTCAAAGTTCTTTAAAAAACCACCAAAAAACCACTTTGTGCCAAAACCAAAGTAAAAAACGACTCTTCACTAAACTTTACCAAAAGCTATTTTCCTATATCTCTACTTTATTACTCAGCTAGATTTCTAGAAATGGGGGCAGAGGGAGTGGTAGGGGCAGAGAAAGGGATCAAGAAAGGCTTTAAATAAAAGGTGATCCTTGAGCTGTATTGTGAAGAGAGGTATTCTATGGGAGGGAGTTGAAGAGGGAGTGCATGATAGATGCATGCATTGCTTTTACTTCCTTTCCTCCCACTCATTCCTCAACCCTTTGCAATCTGGATTCTGACTGTAACCAAAACTATTCTTCAAAGTTATCTACCAATGATCTTATAAGTAGCAAACTTAATTATTTTTTTTTCTTGATGCCCTTCCTTCTTGCCCTCTCTACAATACTTGACATTGTTATTACTCTTTCCTCTGGGTTTCATGACATGACTGTCTTCTATCCGCCTGACCACAACTTCTCAGTCTCCTCTGTTGGCTCATCATATCCCTTACCTTATGGGAACTCCCCAAGATTCTGTCCTGAGTCCTCTTTTCCCTCTATATTTTTTCTCTTAGTTAACTTATCAGCTCTTATAGGTTTAATTATCATCTCAATCCATATCATTCACAGATCTACGTATCTTTAAAGAGTGCCTGTCTCTCTCTGCATTGCTAAAAAAGGATGCCTATTAGACATTTCAAAATAGATATCCCTGAGACATCTCAAACTCAGTGTGTTCAAAATTGAACTCATTAATTTTCCCATTAAACCCATTCTCTTTTAAGCTTCTCTACTTTTGCTAAAGGCAAAAACACTGTGATTCTAGTTTGTCAGGTTCATAACCTCAATTCCTCCATGTTTCTCATTCCACATGTTTAGCTAGTTGCCAAATCTTATACCTCCAGGACTTCTTACAATCTAATTCTTTCTTATTACTCAGTCACTAACTTAATTAAGGCACTCCTCACTTCTTGTTTTGATTATTGCAATGGCCTTCTAATTTGTCTCCCTACTGTACTTCTTTCTCAATTCTAATCCAACCTATACACTACTGCTAAATTGATTTCCTTTCATTGCAAATTTGAACAAGTTACTCTTTCTACTTAAACTCCAATGGCTCCCTACTGCCTCTAGAATAAAATAAAAACTCATCCATTTAGTTTTTTTTTAAATTTTTTTTTTTTAATAAATCCTTGTACTTCGGTATATTGTCTCATAGGTGGAAGATTGGTAAGGGTGGGCAATGGGGTCAAGTGACTTGCCCAGGGTCACACAGCTGGGAAGTGGCTGAGGCCGGGTTTGAACCTAGGACCTCCTGTCTCTAGGCCTGACTCTCACTCCACTGAGCTACCCAGCTGCCCCCCCCCCCAATTTAGTTTTTTAAAAGTTTTTTCAAAACCTAGCCAACTGACTATTCTAGCCTCATTATATATTATTCCCCTTCCTGCATTTTAAGACTGAGCTAAACTGGGTTTCTTTATGTTGCTCTCACATGTCACTTTACTTCCCACTTTTTCCTTTGTAACGACCATCCACCATGGCTGAAATATACTCTCTCCTCACAAAATCTCTTTTCTCAAGACATAGTTCAAGAACCCTCCCTTTTTTAGAGGCAGCTAGGTGATACAATAGGTAGTAAGGTGGCAGATTGGATAGAACACTTAAGAATCAGGATGATGTTCGAATCCTGCCTTCTGCGTTAACTATGTAACTGGGCAATTCACTTAGCCAGAACCTCTATTCTGAGTGGTAAAATAGGGATAATAATAGCATATAGCTCTCACACTGATTGTGAGGTTAAAGTGATGTGTTCAAAAAACACTTTGCAAACTTTAAAACTATAGAAATGCTATTATTATGAAACATGTCTTAATCCCAACTGCTAGTGTTCTCCATAACAATCTTGAATTTAACTTACTTATTTTTATTGTTGTCTTTATATTTATTTTACATATAACCATATATGTATTTGCCATTTAACCAGATAGAATGTAAATTTTCTGAGAGTAAGGATTGCTTATTTCTTTGTATTTGTATCCACAATATCTGGCACATGAGTATAAGTTTAATAATTGCTTTTCACTGACTTTCTACCCTTGTTCTACCAGTTACTAGCCCTCCTCAGGTCTCTTCCAACTAGGGGTAGATCTTGAAAAAGACATATTAATTTAAAATTATGGGGGAAAATTGGACATATTTAAAGGCCTATAATTGGGCAGAACTATTTTGTCAAAAGTCTTGAGCTATATTTTAAACTATCTTTTAAACATTATGAAATATTTTCCCACATCTACTGTGTTTGTCAGACTAGCACTCTGAATGACCCCCCTGAAGAATTATTAGGCTTTCCACTAATGGGGAATGAACAACCTGATCAGAGGTACAGATGTGGGAAAAACAGCACCTACTGAAAGGATAGTGAATAAACCGATTTGGCTTTAGTGAAGAGTTTGTGTAGGGAAACTGATGAAAATAAATCACCAGTTATATTGTTATATCATTGTATAAAAATTTATAATAATTTCCTTTAATACCTCTTCATTTGTTATAAATTTAAAAAATGTTGATAGTGGTAATTTGGTTTTCTTTTGTCTTATTTAATTTTTTTGTGTAATTCTCAAGGGAATTAGAATTCTGATGGGTCATTTGTCTCTTTTTCCCCTCTATCAGAATATACGTACTTAATCATCTTTTAGCCCCTTCCAGTTGATCAAATATATTTATTTTTCTAGGTTTGTCTTAAATCCTATGTCTGCATTTCAAGGTTTCTACTTAGCCCTGTCTTTTCATCAAGAATTTTTGAAAAATCTTTTATTTCATTAAAAGTACATATTCCCCCTGTAGGGCTATATTTAGCTTTTTTTCTTTTTTTAGGATATATTATTATTAGCTGAATTTGCTTTATCTTTTGCCTTTTGGAATATCATATTCCAAGATTTCCTTTTCTTTAAATAGTCACTGACAAGTCTTGTGTGATCCTTGCCAACGAGTTCCTTTTTAGACTTCTGGATGCCTGTGGTAGATTTTATTTGATTCAAAAGTCATATTTTGGCTATGTCATTCCTGAAAATTTTCATTTTTTGGATTTTTTTTTAGGAGCTAAATGAAACCTTCTAGTTTCCCTTTGCTCACAGATTCTAATAAATATGGACAGTTTTCATTTACGACTTCTCAAAATATGGCATCCAGACTTCTTCTAGGTAGTGGTTTTCTGTGAATCTGATGATCCTTAAATTATTTTTTCCTCTATTTGCTAACTCGGATTTTTCAAATAGGTACCTTACATTTTTTTTTTTAGCCTTTCAATTTTGTTCTAATATTTTTTCTTGTTTCATGGAGTCATCAAGTTCTGTCTGGTCTATTTCAATTTTTAGAGAGAATGCTACTTTTATAAAGCTTTCTACCTGCTATTTTTGTTAGTTAAAATCACCTGGGGTTCTATTTGGAAGGATTGAACCTCAATATAGTGTTTGACAAACTTCTGTGGTCCAATGGGTTTCCGGTTTTGGATTACGTATTCAAGGTGAGGGACTGTTTTAAATAGGGGGGAAGTGACTTTGAACTGCTCTTTAGCTACCTGAGCGCGTGGGGAGAGGAAAAGGTAAATGCCTGAGGTAAGGTTGGAATAGGTTTCTTACAGGCACGTGGTCAGTTTATCTTTATCAGCATGGCTTTCATTAAAATACTATTCTTCCTTTTGATCTTGGCCCTCATCATTTTTAATCATAACATATTCCAACCTATTTTTTCTCTTTTCAATTTTTCTTCCTAAAACTTTGAGTTAATTTTTTGTCTCTTGATTTGTTTCCTCTAGGTAACTTTGACAATCTTTTTTAAGTAAGGCTTTTTTATTTTGAGTGTCTCTTTGAACTTATTGTGGAACTATTCTGTTCTGGGTTTTCATCTGGGATGTCTCAATCCATAATGTTTTATCATAGTGTTTCATGTCTTCTATTTACTAAGTTGAGAGTAGCTTCTGTTCCTGATTTGATAATTGTGTCAGGGCCAGAGACTGTTCTCTCCCTTCTCTTCTCCCTCACCTTACACTCCCTCTCCCCCCCACCATTACAGAATGCTATTAACTATGTCTATTCATATCTTCTATATACTATACTCATGGAGCAATTTTTAAAAATTGGAATGACAGTGTCTTATAATTTGTATATTCTAAATCATTTATCATAGAGTTTTCATACACAGTGAGTATCTGACAAGGATTCAGCTGATATATTGACTATTTAGGGTTCAACAAATAAGACACTTGACTGGAATATAGTTCTCTGAGAGAGAGAGTGTTGGAGAAAGAAATAAGGTCTAGATTTTGGAAAGACCACGAATCCCAGATTAAGGAATAAACCTCTATCTAAGGAAATGGGAACAAATGAAGGTCTGAGGCAAGATGTGCTATATCTACAGAGATGTTCTGGGAAGAGTAATGCTTTTTAATTGTTAACAAATAGTATGTCTATACCAACACAGATTCAGATATATATGATATATTGCTAAAGAGTATAATGTTATCATGGGTAGATGCTAGGAAAAGAACTTATACAGAATTATATAAACTCTTGTTACAAAAATAATAGAGGACAGTTATTTCGGACCATTCCTTGGGACATTTAATAATTATGTGGAACTTTTCTTTGAAATCAAATTTCTTAAAATTATATTTTACCCATATTTAAAACGTGAATAATAGTATTTAGGAAAAGGAAATTTTAATCTCACAGGAAATATTACGATCCTAGGTATCCTTAAAGAGGTAACATGAAACAGTGTACTAGATTTGGAATCAGAGGTTTTAGGTTCAAATCCTGACTGTGGTACTTACTACCTATGTGACCTTAGGAAAATCATTTAATGTCTCTGAGGTCCAGTTTCTCACCTGTAAAATGAGGGGTTAAACTATATACTCTAAGGTTCCTTACAGCTATAAATCTATGATCCTACCCTCTCTCTAAAATATATGTGAATGTATACAAAATAATAACACAATATCCCCTCAAAGTATATTTAATTACTATGGGGGAATGTATAAGAGAGAAGAAATTACTATAAAAGCAAGGGTGAGAAAAAAATAACTAAACAAATAATCCCTGAGTGATACTAAAAGGCTCACCTTTGGTTGATTATGTTTTCTTCCCTCAGGAAAACTAGGCAAGATCTAAAAAATAACCAATCAACTTTTTAAGTAGCTCTTTTAATTGAGAAAAATGTTAGAATGACTGCTTACCACTGGAACTCCTCTCCCATACAAGTAAGCCATTCCAAGTCCACTCTGTCCAACTGGGTTGCCCTTTGAAAGATCAAGGCAAAGGATAGTTAAAAATATGAAATGTAATCCATTTGTAACAGAATGTAATCTGCAAATTAGATATTAAAGAACTGCAAGTGAAATGATATATGTATATATAGTAGGGTTCTTTTATCTATAGTTTGGTTATCTCTGGTTTCAGCATTGTAGGAGGTGGCAGTAGTTTGTTGGGGTAAGATATAGCTTATATTTTTATTTTCATTTTTTTTCATTGTAAATTTCACCTTTTTTGCTGGGAGAGGGAGGAATGGGAGGATGTGGAACACCAAAAGAAGAGGCAATAAGGAGAAAGAGCACATATATATGGAGTCAGCAGGTATTCACTTATATCCAGTTTCAGCTATTTGTAGTAAGTCTTGGAACATATCCCCTGCAATATGGGAGCCCTACTGTACATTATTAAATGCTCAAAATTCAACTATAAAATATTTTTTTCTTTTTGAGGACTAAAAATAATATTGAATTCAGGACAACGGGAAACTTTCAACAACTTTTTTTTGTAAAGAAACAAGATGATAACTGTTTTTAGATGCTTTTCTGATAGATATTATGTTACCTGTTCCATGTTACTTTTATGACCAAACTGAAACTGCTGTTTTCTCCAAAATGAGACTATTGTATCCCCATATAAAAACAGTATTTTTTGATTTTTTTTCTGTTAGTGAGGATGTAGAAATATACATATATGTTTTTTCCTTAGCATCCCTGAGGTAGTTAAAGTAGCAATAACACTTCAGTGATTTTGCTAGGGCAAAGTTGCTAGCAGAAGTTAGGAAACAAACTAGAAAAAGGTGAGAAGGAAAGCCTATCATTGCTTTGAGCTCCAAAGGACAAAAAGCAAGTAATGATCCGTCAAAAAGCATTTATTAAGTGTTTCCTAGTTGCCAGGTATTCTGCTAAGGGCTAAGAACATAAAGGCAAAAACAAACCGGTCCCTACTCTTAAAAGAGAAAATATGTAATATATACTATATCTTTGTGTATGTACAAAATTAATGCCAAAAAAAAGGTACTGAGTATGAAATGGAGTGAGGCACAGGTGCTGCTTAAGCGTAATTTTAGAGATGTTAGGGATTAGGATTCTTAATCAGTCAATCAACAAATATTTATTAAACACCTATTATGTGCAAGGTTCTGGAATTACAAATACAAAGAATGAAATAATTCCTTTTTGCAAGGAATCTACATTCTATCCAGAGAGATGTATATGTTTGTTTGTACATACATAAAAGAATTAGGGAGGGAGAATATTAGCAGTTGGGGAAGGATCAGGAAAGACTGTATTCCTAATCTTTTTTTTTTTTTGGTCATGGAGCCCTTTGGCAGTCTGGTAAAACTTATGAATTCCTTTCTTAGAATAATGTTTTTGGATGTATAATAAGACACATGGGTTACAAAGGTAGTCAACAGTAAGTAAAAATAAAGATAATAATTTTTTCCCATACAAATTCAAGGAGCCCCTTAAATCTACCCATGGATTTCACTGTGAAGAGCTATAAAAGGTAAATGAAGTCTATATCTGATGTTAAAAACATTACTATAAGAGGTGGAAGTGACAAGGAATTGCATTGTAGGCATAAGAATGAAATAGTGAGTGTTGTGTATGAGTACCAATAATATGGGGAGTTTGGCAGAATCAAAGAATGCATGAAGAAGAGTAATAGGGCTGTAATAACAGGTTAGGACCAGATTGTGAAGGGATTTAAATTCCAAACAAATGAGTTTTTATTTGTTCTTTAGGATAATAGGAAGTTTATGGAGTTCATCAACTGTGGAATGACACCATCAGACTTGCATTATCCCAAACAAAAGGGAAGGAACCAACAGTACATCTAAAGTGCCAAGGAAAAGTATTTTGGAAGCATTGTGTTATAAGACCTTGCATGGACCATCTTCCAGCAACTGTCCTGCAAGGAAAGAAGTGAATCTCTTGGAAACATCCTGGATATTTGTGACTTCTCATATTCTCTTTCTTTAAAAATCATTTCATTAAAAAGAAAGCTTAAGGTAATGTTAAAGTCAACGCAATTTATGATTTTCAGTGTTCCAAATATAGTTTATGGGTTAAATATTGCATTTTAAGTCTTAAGGGCTAGGCAATCAAGGTTAAGTAACTTGCCCAGGGTCATGAAGCTAGGAAGTGTCTGAGGTCACATTTTAACTCAGATCCTTCTGACTACAGGTCTGGTGCTCTATACACTGTGCTACCTAGCTGCCCCAACACTACCTTAAGTTTTAGAAATAGAGTACAAGGTATGGGGTCTTTTTATTCCAGGATTAAAGAGAGATACTTCCTTGATAGGTAAAATCTCTCAATGGAAAAAAAGAGGATTTCAATATCCAAATTTCAGAGTGTTATCCTGTTTTCTCAAAAGAATTCCTTAAAAAATTTTTTTGAACATTTTCCCTTACCAATTCAAGTAACTCACATAAAAAAAATATAGCTGATAAATTTTGTCACATACTTGATCCTGATTGTCTTACCATATCAGCAGCTTTCTTAAAGTAATGTAGAGCTGTCTCATTACTCTGTGGTACAATATCACTTCCTTCTGAATACATCTGGGAAACAAACATCAGTTTAGGTAAGAGCTATAATGTCTCATTAAAACCTCTTATTTTTAATTCAGTGTTTCCATTTTCCTTACAAGATTTTAAAGAATATTCCAATCAAAACTTATTTCCTTTAAAAAATGTAAAGGGGCATTAAGTAAATGAAATATTATTAAGTCAAAATATTCTAACATTCATATATATTTTACATCTCCTTTAAATGAACTAGTCTCTAACAAAGCATATACAATTCTGTTCCCAGAAGCTTCCCAGGGCAAGTCATTTTTTATCCCTAATACAAAAGGCATCTTAAGGTCAACAAAACATAAAACATCCTAAACAACAGGTTGTCAGAAGTGCCTGTGCATAGGCCATAAAGTAAAATCAATATAGAAATAATCAAATACTATTGTCATTTGAATCAAGTCACCTTATATATTCAGCACAATGAAATACCTAACAACCTAACAATGGCAAGATTCAAAGGGATAATAGAAAAGTTCTCATTAACCTTGTATGACAGCCAAGGAAATTTGATTGTAGTGGATGGAAACACTGTAATTTATAATTATTAAGACCAAATTGCTTTTGGTCATCTTGTACATGTTTTATTTTCCTATGTACAATAGCCTTTGAAATGTCCTATGTAAATACCCTTTTATGAATTATGCTAATAATTCATTTTTAGCACATTAACATAGTATCAATAGTTAAAATGTTGTAATAGGGTCTTAGGATCATGCCAGTAAGCCACTAAAACATATAAAATATATTTTCCTGCTACAGGGAAAAAAACCAAAAATAACCTTGGTTTAAGAACTGGGTGATGGCTATCATGCTGGGAAATCTGTGGCAAATACTAATTACTATTTCTCATCATGGAAGGATGGTTACAATAAATACAAAAGTTTTAGCTTATTAACAAGAAATGTAAAAAATGCAAAAAGTCAAATTTTTCATAATCAGTGGTACAGATTGGTTACATGAAAGCAAAGCTATCCAATACCTTAATATTTTATAAATACAAACACTCCAGATATTAGGAGAGGGACTCATTATCTGACAGTTGCAGGGAAAATTGGACAGTATTGTAGAAGAAATTAGATTTAGACCAATCCCTTATATCTTATACAAATATATGTTCAAAATGAGCCCAAGACCTGGATATAAACGGTCATAATGTAAACCAATTAGTGAAATGTGGAAAAAATTACTTTTAGATCTAAGATAAAATGGAAAATTTGACCACATTAAAAAGGTTGTGCATATCTGTTAAAATGGAAACTGGGGGAAAAAATCTTAACAGCTGATTTAAAAAGGGAATAAACCTCTGAAAGGCAATGTGCACATTTTAGTTTAGTTTAAAAAAATCTCAATTTGATTCTTCCTACTTAGAACACAATATAATGATCTTTTAAGGAAAGTTTAATTTTAAATTTATTTTTGGCAAAGCAAAAGACAGCATAACATATTGGCTAAACATACAAGCACATATTTTTATGGCTTAAGATGTCCTAAAGATGTACAGTACCTTTCCCAAGAAGGCCATGGCATGTGAATTGCCAGCATTGGCTGCTAAATTGAAGTAGTCAAAAGCTCTCTATGGGGAAATAATTTAAGAAATGTTTAGTCCTTTTTATATTTTTGAAAGCTTTCAATCAAAATAATTTTTTATAAACTCTGAAATATGTTGCAGTGGTTTGAAAGAAATACAAAACAATTTATCCAATAAGATTACAAAATGGCAATCTGTTTAATCCTGAAGCTGTTTGGTCAAAAAATCTTAAAAAGGCCACAATATGTCAGTAAAAGTTGCTGCAAATGCAGAGAAATTTGCCATGTCACCTAAACTTAATGACTATGAATACTTCTTTGGATACATTATAAAGACAAAAACCACAGATTAAGAAAAAAACCCCACTACTTATTCAATTTGCTCTAGCTTTAGCTAAGACTAGGCAAACCTTTGCATATGTGTGCGCACGCATATGTACTATGTGCATACATGTACCTGTGTAAAATTGAGATTTACTTAAAACCTAAAAAAAATTCTTTTTGTAAAGACTCTTAAATCTATATACAATTAATATGCTAGCTAAATGACATATTCAGGAAGCCAAGAAGGTTCTGAGGTCAAATTTGAACCCAGGACTTCCCATCTCGAGGCCTGGCTCTTTATCTACTGAGCCATGTAGCTGCCCCTCTCAAAACTCTTTAGTACAATGATAATCAGCATTCCAAATAATATCACCAAAAGCATGGTAAAATACTGTCAATATTATGTTACTAACAGAAAAGTGAAATTATATATTTGAATTCTTTATAAATTAGAAATCTTTAATTAATCAGATAAAAAACATTGTTGACATGTACTTTTCTAATTAAAAGCTTTTCCTTCCCACCTGATGTGTTTCCTTTTTACTCTTTCTTTATTATGGAAACTATTTTCTAATAAGAATCTCAAGATACATGTATCTCTTGCCACTTACCTAAAAATGTCCATGTCTACAGTACTGTGAACAATGTAAGGCTGAATACTTACCATGAAGAACTAAATTTATTACCCATATGGTGAAGCTTTGACTGCAGGGATGCAGTGCCTTTGCATTTTTATTCTTTGGCTTCCTCAATGTCTAATTAGATATTGGTATTAATTTTAATCTATGTTTTGAGTAATATTAAGTAATATTGACAGGCAGTGACTTAATAAGGGATAAATTTAAAAGAAAAGAAGGTGAGCTAGTCACATATAGTTAAAGTGAAGGGTAATAGATGGAGAGCTTGGATGTTGCACTGGTACTCTGAAGATATTAATAGAATCAGATAAAGAAGTCTAAAAGAAACTTTAATGGAAAGGCATGGGCAAGACCAGCACAAGATGAGACATAGTGGGAAGTGATGTGTAATAAACATATAAAAACACATGAGAGAACCAAGTGATTAAGGAAGAACTGGGAACTATCTGAAAATCAGCAGCAAGGAGAGGCAAGGTGAAATGGTTTCTTTAGCTAATCATATTTTCTTCTTATGGATCAGCTTCTGGTTACAGCTTTCATCTGCATTAGGACAGACCACTGATGTGCTAATTGTTAATGAAAGGCAGCTGAGCAGCCTAACTTATCCTACTTTAAAAGAAAGCAGAAGCCTACCAAAAAAAAAAAAAAATCAAATCTCCATCAGAAGCTTCCTTTAGCTAAGCCATTAGCATCAAAAGAGACAGATTAAATGGAAGGCAACAGAGGTTAGTCAAGAGAGATACCAAAAAGAAGACAAAAAAATTTATAGGGAGCTCAAGCTTCAAGGAAGGATAAAGGAATTCTGGAGATTATGCTCAGTGTTTGTATTTCTGCCACTACCAAATAACACGAGCAATATGTACATAAAAAGTACAAGCTGGGTTTTAATCCTAGATTAGAGAATGATAAAGGAATGGAGGAGAACATCCCTATTATCCAAATTGTCGGGGTCACTAAAATGTTCCTTGAAATAATAGAAAAGTTTCAGAGAGGAAATAAAGAAAAACGGGCCTGAAGAAGGAGGAAATGCTATCTTTTCCCAAAGTTTTAAGGTGGAAGAAGGTGAAATGCTAATAGGAAAGGACCACTAACACTTGACTTTAAGTAATGTCCTCTGGTTGAAGCTCTTCTTCCAGAGAGGGAGAAATGGGTTATTTCTGAAATATTTTTGGATATACAAGTAATGCTGACCACAAGAGGTCGTGTTCTGCCTCCTTGGGGATCTCTAAGCAGTGGCTAGATTGACTAGCTAGTCAGACATGCTTTCCACTATTCTTTTTGTGTGTGGATGGGACTTGCTGGCTCTGGTGATCCCTTTCAACTCTCAAATTGTATGAATCTGTGAAAATGTGGATCTAATAAGCACCAGGAGGTGACAAGTTATTCAGTAAAAGAGGAAGAAAAAATAAGTAGTATTTGTGCTGAGAAGTTCCGAGGTTGCACTTTGTTGACCTTATTTAAACAAAAGATGGTAGATAAGAGGAATGTTGCAGACATAGTAAACTTAATTTTAGCAAAGCATGTGACAGTCTCTCAAGCTATATCACTATGGACAATATGGAGAGATATGATCTGGGACTGGATGATATTGCAGTTTGGCTGAAAAATTTAGCCCCCACGGGCTAATAATTGATGGGTCAATGTCGACCTGGAAGGTGGTCTCTAGCAAAGAACTCCAGAGATCTTATTGAGTCTGGGCTATTCAACATTTTTATTAATACTTTGGATGAAGGCATAGAAGATATGCCTATCAAATTTGCAAATGATATTACAGTGAAAGCAATAACTGGCACAATAGATGATATAGTCAAGATCCAAAAGTATTCTGATGGACTAGAATGATACGCCAATTTTTACTAAGCTATATATTATATATGATGTGATATGAAATGTGACAAACATAAAAAATCTAATGATATCCTTGGCTGTACAGATAGCCTTGTTGTATTCAATCCTGGTTTGACCAATTCTGTTGTTTAGCTGAGGGTGTTAAATGTGAATAATGACAAGGACAACCTTGAGCATGTCCAGTGGCAAATAGAATGGTAAGAGGAATAAATACCATATAATACTAGAATCAGTTAAAGGAACTAGATAGACTTAGAACATAAGACAATATGTTTTGAGCTACTAGGGACCTTAGGAAATCTTCTTATCCAGCTCTTTCATCTTATGGTTGAGGAAATGTGTAGGTGGAAATTTGATGTACCTGAGCTGCATTGTCCAGCCTCTTTCTGAGTTGCATCCTCACCTGGTGTCCTGAGGTTTGGGAAATAAATTGGCTGGAAACCTCACCTTCAGGGGCTCTCAGCTCTGACGGTTCTGGGCTCTCTCCAGGGTGTTAGGTCTGGAAACTTTTCTTTTCTCTTTACTGAAGCTATTTTTCATTGGCTTATTATTATTATTATTGTTGTTGTTGTTGTTATATCTTATAAGAAATAATCATTGGAGTATTGGAATTATTAATTTTTAATCCTACAGAAACTTAGACCTGGAGAGAATTGCCCATAGTCAAACAGGTAATAACTGGAAGAGCAAGGTCCTCGGATTTCAGGTCCGGTATTTTTCCAATAAGTCAAGTATAACAGCAATAATTAATGGGCTATTACATGAAAAGCTCTAAAAATTGGTCTGCTTGGCTCAAGGAAACAGATCTAAGAGCAATGAGTGGAAGTTGGAAAGAGGTAACTTTTGCCTAGGTACCTCAATGTAATAAAAAAAACTACCTCGCAATTAAAGCTATCAAAAAGTAGAAGGAACTTATGCAGAAAAAAGTGCTTTTCCCCTTATAGGAATTCTTTAAGCTGACAGTGGATGGTTATCTAACAGCAATGCTGCAGAGGAAATTTTAGGTCATATGACCTACTGGGTAGCTTTTGACATTCCTTAGAATTCCTAGATTTTGTGAAACCACAGATGCATCTAAATAATTTTTAAACAATATATTTTAAGTAGCACATTCTCTCTCTCTCTCTCTACCCCTCCGCCATCCATTAAAAGGCAAGAAATATGGTACTTATTACATATATAGTATTAAAAACCATACATCTAAATAATTCTTTGGACTCTCTTTTTGCAACCTTCTCATTCCTTACTTTTTTCATTCAGAGGTCTGGCTAAAACATAAAGAACAAAAAAGGCAAGTTACCTGGTGGTTTTGTTCTACTCCTCTCCCTCCATGCAAATGTAGCTGCCCCAGACCAACCTGAAATTTAAGAAAAATTACAAGTAAACCTGACTGATTAACTGAGGAACTTTGGGCACTAGATTTGGTGTCAGCAGAGATGTGGGTTCAAACATCTGATATTAGTTTTGTGACCATTTAGACCCTCTAAAATTCAGATGAATGTAAAATGGGTATAATAAGACTCATTTTTGTACAACCCAGGGTGGTTGTGAAGATTAAATAAGAAAACAGATGTAAAATACTTTGTAAACCCTAAATCTTTTAAAAAATATTAAAAAAATTTGAATTCTAAATTCTTCCCTTCCTTTGCCCCTGAGGGCAAACCCCCTCCACTGAGAAGGCAGGCAGTATGATACTCATTATACAGATGAAGTCCTGCAAAACATATTTTCATATTAGCCATACTGCAAAAAAAAAAAGTAAGAAAAAAGAAAATGAAAAAAGTGTTTCAGTCTGCAATCAAAATTCAATAGTTTTCTTTCTGGAGGTGTACAGTATTCTTCATCATAAGTTCTTTTCAATCATCCTGGATCACTGTATTGATTGAAGTAGTTAAGTCTTTCACAGTTGATCACCGTTACAATAACGCTATTACTGGGTACAATAATATCTAGGGCAACCTTAAATCTGATGTTCACATATATCATCAGACAATGTTGCTGTTGTATTATTGGAACACAAAATTAGACCAACAAAGAAATCTCCCTCTTACAATATACAAAGATTTAGACTTTCATAACTCTTTAAAAGAAGTACTATTAGCTTGCCTTAGTCTCGAATGTGATGGAACAATTCATGGATAAAATGATTAATGGATTATAGTGCTTCTGTGTTTTGTGAGCTAGAAATTAAATTTAAATTTAAAATTACTGACATTTTATAGGTAAAATTAAATTTTGTCAGTCTCAAAATCAGATAAATTTCTCCTAATTTATATATACCAGAGATATTTGGCATTTACAAAGCAGAACAGACTAAAGATTTACTGGAAAAAATTTATGCCTGGTATGGAAGCTTCCTTTTTTTGTTTAATTCTGTTATAAACTACATTAATCTAAGAATCTCAATAGCATTGGTTTGTATTCCATATAATCCAAATTAAAGACAAAGGTTATCACTTCAGGAGCTTAAAATGTAAGATCAATAATGTTTATAGAATGTTCCTTAGATGTAAACTCTAAACGATCACCCTAATGCAAATGTAAGTAATATAGAAATAGGTCTCGATCAATGACACATGTAAAACCGAATGGAATTAATTGCTCGTTGGCTACAGGAGTGGGGTGGGAGGAGAGAGAAAGAACACGAATCATGTAACCATGGAAAAATACTCTAAATTAATTAAATAAAATTTTAAAGTAAAAAAAAAATGTCACCTACTCAGAAAAAAATTATGCAATCTCAAATGACAGATTCTTTTAGTCAATACTGAATACTGAGGGCAGCTGGGTAGCTCAGTGAATTGGGAACCAGGCCTAGAGACAGAGGTTCTAGGTTCAAATCTTACTTCAGACACTTCCTAGTTATATGACCCTGTTAACCCCCATTGCCTAGCCCTTACTACTCTTTTGCCTTGGAACCAATACATAGTATTGATTCTAAGATGGAAGGTAAGGTTTAAAAAAAAAATACTGGATGCTATTCTCTGTCATTGCTAAATTCTGGACTTTGAAGCATTTTATTATCTATCACCTTTGTGATCTCCCTTTTCAGAAAACGGCCAATGGAAGATAACTTTTTTTCCCAAGGCTAATTTTTGTGTTCATGATGACTCAAATTTAACTGCTTAAAATATAAGATTTTAATATTCCCATACCTCACACCCCACCTCCCTGTGGGATAAATGTACCTGTGCTTGTACATCACCCTTTTCAGCTAGGAACTGGTAGTACTGAATCAAATCTTCTTCTAGCATTCCACTGGCCATTCCTGGATTCTCTACTTCATCAGGCAGACGAATTCTTTGTACTACTGTGCCTCCTGTCAGTGAGATATCACTGGCAACTGAAAACAAAGGTTTACAAAGCATTAACATATCACGAAAAAACATGAAGTTTCATGAAGAAATATTGACAATACAAATTAACACATATTTATATGAACTTATTCACCACTAAAGGAATTTTTTAATATCATAGTTATTAATAGGCAAGCAAACAATAAGTTATGTTAAGAGATCAAGAACTTCTGCTCCTTTCTACCCTCCACACTAAAGAATCTGAAAAGCAGAACCCAAAGGAGAAAAAATGTAAGTAATTTGTAATAAACTAGATTTCCATGAAAAGAGATAATAAAAGCAGAACTAGATGTCCCTGAATTTAAACTGCCTGGTATAAACAAAGTATTTACTGAAAGAATTGGCGAATGCAATTTCTAAGCCACTTGTCAGTGATCTTGAGAAGAGCAGATGTCATCTCACTTTTAAAAAAATGAGCTAGGGAAGAGAGTGGCAGCTGAAACTCAGCTTTGGTTCCTGACAAGTCAATTCCAGAATATATAAAGAGGTAGTGAGCATTAAGAAGAGGAAGCACTGATCTAGTCATGGTGATGCATGATGCCCTTAGTAAAGCATCCAAAACCCTGTGAAATCTGACACTAACATGGTGAACACCCTGAACCTTGAAAGACTATATATGCTGCCTGAGGCATATTGGTCTAATTTGGAAAAATGGAACAAGTTTAAACTTCCATGCCAATATATACATTAGAGATTTTTGGCATTTACAAAGCAGAACAGACTAAAGATTTACTGGGAAAAAATTATGACTGGTATGGAAGCTTCCTTTTTTGTTTAATTTTGTTATAACTACATTAATCTAAGAATCTCAGTAGCACTGGTTTGCATCCCATATAATCCAAATTAAGGACAAAGTTTATCACTTCAGGAGCTTAAAATTTAAGAACAATAATGCTTACAGAATGTCCCCTACTCAGATAAAAATTATGCAATCTCAAATGACAGATTCTTTTAGTCAATACTAGATGCTGGGGGCAGCTGGGTAGATCAGTGGATTGAGACCCAGTACTGGGATCTAGCCCATGAGGGTCTTCCCCAGTCTTCCAGCCTGGGGGAGTGGGTGGTGCAGAGAAAAAGAAGATGGACTAGATAAATTAAAAAGCATTTATTAAATGCCTACTAAGAGCCAGGCAGTATGCTAGGTGCTGGGAACACAAATGCAAAGAATGAGATGATTCCTCTTCTTCAGAAGCTAAGCAACTAGGGTTAAGTGACTTACTCAGGATCACACAGCTAGGAAGTGTTTGAGGTAAAATTTGAACCCAAGGCCTCACAACTCTATTCACTGAGCAACCTAGCTGCTCTTTCCTTTATTTTTTTGGATAAGATTACAAGAAATTGTGTTCAACAATCCAAATTTACAAGTATAAAATGGAGAAAGTTTAACTAGAGTCTGTGTGTGCCATATCAGACTGTTTTAGTGGACTGCAAGCTCAATGAGTAAACAGTGACATGGCAGCTAGAAAAACTACTGAGCTCCCGAAGGCTACATTAACAGAGACATAGTCGCCAGGCCTAGGGAGAAGACAGTCCAACTGTACTATGATCTAGACAGATTACAGTGGGAATATTGTGTTCAATTCTAATATCATGTTTTAGAAAGCACATAGATAAGTTAGAGAGCATCTACGGGAGGTAATGTTTGGCCTGAAGAGAAAACCAGGGACCCCAGGGGAAGGAACATGATAGAAGTCTTAAGTATGTGAAGGGATGTCTTGTAGAAGATGGACTGAATTAGACTTTCTCTGCTTCAGAGGGCACCACTAGGAACACTGGTTAGAAGTTGCAGAGAGGAAGATTCCGGTTTAATATAAGAAAGAACTTCCTTAAAAGGATGAGTGTTTTCCTCCGTTGAAACAGGCAGCTTTAGCAATTAGCTAGTTCTTGCTCACTAGAATTTTTGAAGAGGACAGATGATTGCTTTGTCAAGGATTTTGTAGAAAGGATTCTTTTTTCAAATAAGAGTTGGACTAGATGGCCATTGAGGCCATTTCAATTCTGATATTATTATAGACTAGAAATTATTTTCTTGGAGGCTACAATACAATCATGTGTAAAGATTTCAAAAAAATATAGAGGTAAAGTGCTTTGGAAATCTTAAATTTTAAGGTTTTTAGCTCTTCTTATTAACTACCCAGATATGGATTTTATTAATAAATTCTCAAATTAATAAAGCATTGAAACAAGATACCATGATTGGCCACAAGACGATAGTGAGTGAGTGCAGATTCACAGCTCTGAAGGACTCCAATCCCAGCCCAGTACCGGTAACCCTGAAAAGGAAACAGGAAAGCACAGTCAATTATCATATAAAAGAAGGATAGTTTTTTAATAGCACTATTTACAAAACCAGTAATTAAATCATAATAAAAAACACATTTTTTTGTTTCATCCAAGTATGTCAATAATCAAAAGTTTATTAAACAATTTCAGTTTCTTAAAAAAAAAAAGTTGGGAACCAGGAAGGAAGTTTTTAAAAAGCCTCTGAATAGCCAAAATAGAACAGAAGTATGCTGATAAATGTTTTTTTTTTTTTTATAATTTTTTTTTAATTTTTAACCCTTGTACTTTGGTGTATTGTCTCATAGGTGGAAGATTGGTAAGGGTGGGCAATGGGGGTCAAGTGACTTGCCCAGGGTCACACAACTGGGAAGTGGCTGAGGCCGGGTTTGAACCTAGGACCTCCTGTCTCTAGGCCTGACTCTCACTCCACCCAGCTGCCTCCTGATAAATGTTTTTAACAACCAGCTCTTGATGAGGGTTGGTGGGGGGGTGGGGCAGGACAAACTTTTAAGTTTAATTTGTACTGTAACATATTCTCTAACTCTTACTTAAGCCTAGGGCTTTGGTCCTACTAGAGTTCAGAATTCTCAAACTCAGCCTATCTAACAAGCATCAGTCATCTCAGATATTGGGACTATAGGCATGCACCATCATGGTGAAAGCAGTGTTACAAAAACATAAGGAGAAAGTATCTAGGAGGAGAGATCACAGGATCATAGATTTTGAGCTGGAAGAAATTTTAGAGATTGAGCTAGTCCAAACCCTTCATTTTACAAATGAGATATAAATGAATATATGATCTTATCTTAAAAGTATTAAGCAGCAAGTTGGGATTCAACCTAGATACTCTGACTTCAAAACTAGGGAAATATGGGTATGGCCAATGGTGTTAAAAGCTGTAGGGAGGTAAAGCAGGTTAAAGAATGAGATAAGTCCATTAGATGAGGTAAATTGTTAATTAATAGCTTCGCTAGTTGTGTGACTCAGTTATGTGACTTTGAAGGAGTCATGCGGCATTGTGGAGAGAATGGTGACCTTGGGAATCAGAAAGACCACAGTTTGAATTCTTGCCTCAAATACTTACTAGATGAATGATACTAGGTTAAGTCATTTAACCTCTGACAATTTCATTTTCCTCACTTGTAAAATGAGGATAACAACAGTGCCTATCTTTCTAGGTAGTTTTGAGAATCAAAATGAGATAACATGTGAAGCATTGACAGCACTCTTAGTAAGATATTAACTCTTACAATTTTAGTTATTATAGTTATTAATTAATTATATTGAAGATAAAACTTGTGCACTATTCCAATCATTATCCATCTAAGGGACAGTCTGCCATGCAAATACGAAATAGCATTTGATGGAATTTGGTCAAAAATATTAAATGCAAGCAAATTTAACACCAAAAGTTACACTGAAAATAAAAATACCCACAGCTCTTACACATATAACAACTTTTCTTCACTGCTGTATAATCTTACCAAGTTTCACTATAGTGACATGAATATTCCCCCCCAAATTAGGTCTTGCTTACCAAAATCATGTGAGCAATGAGATTACCCCCAAGAGCTCCAAAAGTATAATAAACCAGAGCCTACAAGAGAACAAAAAAGGCTTGAATGAACACAGACACATTTTTGTCAAGTTCAAATGAAAGCAAAATGAAGCTCCTTGAGTATTACCTTTGCCTGACTGGAGTTGACACTAAGTCCAGAGGCATAGAGAAAGCCAAGAGCCTGAAATCAAACACATGATACAAATAAGACTTGTTACTTTGCAAGAGATGTTCAAAAGTAGACTTAAGTTTTTATAATATAAGAGTTGTACAAGGGTTTACTAATTCCAGAAATGAACTACTAGGCCTCTTACAAAATTGCAGAGCTCTGGAAATCACTCCAGAGGCTATAAATAATAAGAAAATGAGAAAAAAAATTCTGTTTACTCATTTTAGGATTATGTAAAAGGCTTCTCTTGTTTTCAGCCTGGGCTCTAAACTGGCCAGAAAAGGAGGGGTTTCATTCCCCAGTGCCCCAGCCTAAGGATCAATATGCTGATATATGAATTGTATTTCGCTTTTGATTTGAATTTGAGATAACATTATAGAAAGAAAGCAAAGGTCAAACCAAAGCAACTGGGTAAAGTGTACACACATGTACACATAAACACACATATATAGACACACACAAAGTAATTTGCAATTTGTATATGCACAAAAATATATAGCTTTCAAAATTATTCATATTTAAAATGACTACATATCAAAACACAGAATACATAGAAGATGGTTTGAGTAATTAAGCTCTCAAGAGTACTAATATTGTCTTTGTCCTCATAAGAAGACTTACTGAGTGGTAGTTAGTATTTACTTTTAAACAGATTTATGAGTTTAACCACAAAGATTTTAAGATTCAGCAATAATTCTAGGTGTTTTGAAATTAAAGATATGGTGATGGACTTTGTGTTACCTTCCTCTCTGCAAACTTAAATGAGCCTCAGCAACATCAATGCAGTAAATTGTTTTAACTGACTATAATACTAATGTCAACAAGCAGAAAGACTAAACAATCAAAACATACATAATAGGAACATTTACTGAAGTTTAATAAGAGATATTTTATCTTTGGATCTTACTTGACAACTTGCAGAGGTGTGAAGATAGGGTGAAAAAATAAACTTCTAAATAACTGGGGAATCTATATGTATCCAGAGGGTCCCCCAAAAGCATTCTTACTGTTTGTCCCTTAGGAGAACCCTCTTCAGTTAATTTCTCAAATAGTTCTTTTGCTGCAAGGACATCCTGCTTTAGGTAATCTCCAAACAGAAAAGCATAAGACACTTTTTCCATGGCCTTGGTATGGTTCATATCTGCTGCTTTTTGAAGATACCGATATGCCCTTAAAAGATCAACAGTAAGAGTTAGTATCTTTTGTAAAAACATAACATAAAAATTAAAATGTGCAGAATGGACCTTCCTGACATTACAAAATGCTATTGCTCTTAATTCCATTAAGGTGATATTGTTAAGAAAATTGAGTATGAGTAAACTATGCTGTAGTCCTGCAGTAAACTATGCTCCTATCCCTTACCAATTTTCCCCATTCACTAGATATTCTTATTGAATTTGATTATAATTCAAAAATGTTGTTTCAAATTCATTGTTAAACAAAAGACTTGTACTATAGCAATTCAGTGAAGTGGCATGTGTAAAAATATTAATAATAATATTTTAATTTTTCTGCCTAAAGCTACTCAACAACTTGTGCCAAAGTTAGAGGGAATCAAAAGCATGAAACACAAAATGAATAATGAACAAATGCTTGACTGTTTTCAAATCGAAATCACAGATTCTAGCTCTAGTTGTAGGTTCTTAATCCCGACCTGGTGGGAAACTCTAACATTCTATACTGACTGGGAGCAAAAGCAAATAGTACAGTTGATTTTAAATAAAGGCACATTATACAGGTCCTAAAATGAGAGCAGGTACTGGAAATAGCAAAAGGGCCTAGAAAACTGTATTATTAGCTATAATCTCTAATCAGAGAACTTATTGTGGGAAGAACTGTATTACGGTTTTCATCACTTATGTTCATACAGACAGACATACTGTGGGAAAGTTAACTCTGAATATGAAAATCAAAGATAAACAGTGCAAAGGAACCATATGTGAATTTAGGAAGCAAAAGTTTAGTGATTTGTATTTGAGAGCATGGTCTATAAAGCCAACTGGTTTTTTTTTCCTAATAATGTCTTAGGGCTGACCCTACGTAAAAAATATCCATGGAAAACAGGCCTGGATGGAGTCTTTCCACTTTCCCATGGCTATCTGGTAGAGAGCTCTTACTAGAGGTAACCTGTTGTTTTTGTTGTTGTTTTTTTAATTGTAAACACATATTTCTAGTTCATCAAAATCAGTAGAAGTTACTCAAATGTTACGGAACCAGTTTTTTTAATACTACAAAAGACTTTTTGTTTTATAGTGAGATGTGGTTTACATTTCAATGCTTAGAGCCATAACCTAAGATTTGGGAGTTGGCAGTCCAACTCCCTCCTCCACTTCTGAAAATACATTCAAATAATATTAAGTAGTCTTCAAAAGCCTTCAAAGAGGGTCCCAGTTCTTGGTTAATGTTGAGAATGCATCATTGTGGAATAAATCAAATTTATTCAAATTTCTCTTCATTAACTTTTTTTTTAAATGTTCATCTATCTATCTATCTATCTATCTATCTATCTATCTATCTATCTATCTATCTATCTATCTATTTATTTATTTTGTGAGCCCTTAACTTCTGTGTATTGTCTCATAGGTGGAAGAGTGGTAAGGGTGGGCAATGGGGGTCAAGTGACTTGCCCAGGGTCACACACCTAGGAAGTGTCTGAGGCCGCATTTGAACTTAGGACCTCTCGTCTTCTTCATTAACTGCTGTGTATATACATACCTATATGTTTTTCTAATAATAAATAATGATAAATATATTAAAAACCCTTACCTTCTGCCTTAAAATGAATACTATGTACTGGTTCCAAGGCAGAAGAGTGGTAAGGGCTAGGCAAAGGGGATTAAGTGACTTGTCCAGGGTCACACAGAAAGGAAGTGTCAGAGGCCAGATTTGAACCTAGGACCTTCTGTCTCTAGGCCCGGTTCTCAATCCACTGAGCTTCCCAGCTGTCCCCATATAAACATTTTAAAATAACATAATTCATAGTTACTATCTGAATTGTTGATATAAATAAAGATTATTTAAATGGTGGCGTAAGAATAAAAAGTGGCATGAACTTTTAAGAAGAAGTTTACTACATCTAACACAGAGTTATTATAAACATGGACAACTCCAAGGGCTAGGTAACTATCTCCTCAGTACAAAAGGATTATGTGTAGCCACTGTTTTGTGCTGAAAAACCATCCAACTGGTATTTTCCCCATAAGTCCTGCAGAAGATCTTGTTAATTATTTTTAAAGAAATTTTTTTTCTCATATTTTGGAAGAAGAGGGTAAAGAATGGTTTGGAAGTCATTTATCTTTTATTCCAAGATAAAATTCAATAAAAACCAATATCATTTAAATTCATCTAACATAGGAGGCTTCTTTTGTAGATGTAAGTAAAGACCCAAACACTTCTTGGGTTAAATATCTCACAATTTATCTCAGGAATGGTCTTTTTTTCATTATTAGAAATGTATTAGATCAGAAGGTGGGGGCAAAGCTACTTACTCTTTCTTTTGGGTCTTTTTACTGCTTTCATTGAGAATTTTCATCCCAGCCTGGTAAACAGCTTCCGCTTCCTGCATCTGTCGTCTCTTATGAGCTTGTTCTTCAGCTAAAAATTAAGAGTAAGCCACATAAGTTAAAAGTGATTTCAATTTTATCCTAAATATTATTCTGCAATATATTTTTGGTATGTTTTGTAGCTAAAGCTACCAAGACATCTCTTTTTCTCTGTCAAAGAGATCTTTATTAATATCTGGCTTAACTTTGGAATGTATTTGGATGGGTGGGCAGGGTGAATGCAATACAGGGGGCAAAATGTAAAAATGATTCTAATTTGAATAATTAAAAATTATTAAAAGTTAGAGAATAAGGGGCAGCTGGGTAGCTCAGTGGAGTGAGAGTCAGGCCTAGAGACAGGAGGTCCTAGGTTCAAACCCGGCCTCAGCCACTTCCTAGCTGTGTGACCCTGGGCAAGTCACTTGACCCCCATTGCCCACCCTTACCACTCTTCCACCTATGAGACAATACACCGAAGTACAAGGGTTTAAAAAAACAAAACAAAAAAAGTTAGAGAATATGAATTTCAAACTTTCTAAAACTATGGTAAATTGAAAATTTGCATAATTGGAAGATGGAGGAATTCTGTAATTGGGACAATAGTTCTATATCTTTTTTTTAATACATTTATTAATATTCATGTTTAACCTGATTACATGCTTCATACCCCTACTTTCCCCTTCACCCCCCGCTCTCCCCTCACCCATGGCTGACGCACATTTCCACTGGTTGTAACATGTGTCCTTGTTAAGGGCCCATTTCCATATTGTTAGTTGCATTGGTGTGGTCGTTTCTAGTCCACATCCCCAATCATGTCCACCCCAACCCATGCGTTCAAGCAGTTGTTTTTCTTATATGTTTCCTCTCCTGCAGGTCTTCCTCTGAATGTGGGTAGCGTTCTTTACCATAAATCCCTCAGAGCTGTCTTGTGTCATTGCAGTGCTGCTGGTACAGAAGTCCATTACATTTGATTTTACCACAGTATATCAGTCTCTGTGTACAATGTTCTTCTGGCTCTGCTCCTTTCGCTCTGCATCAGTTCCTGGAGGTCTTTCCAGTTCACCTGGAATTCCTCCAGTTAGCGCAATAGTATTCCATCACCAGCATATACCACAATTTGTTCAGCCATTCCCCAATTGAAGGGCATCCTCTCATTTTCCAGTTTTTTGCCACTACAAAAAGTGCAGCTATAAATATTTTCGTATAAGTCTGTTTATCTATGATCTCTTTGGAGTACAAACCCAACAATGCTATGGCTGGATCAAAGGGCAGGCATTCTTTTATAGCCCTTTGAGCATAGTTCCAAATTGCCAGCCAGAATGGCTGGATCAGTTCACAATTCCACCAGCAATGCATTAATGTCCCAATTTTGCCACATCCCCTCCAGCATTCATTACTCTCCCCTTCTTTCATTTTAGCCAATCTGCTAGGTGTGAGGTGGTACCTCAGAGTTGTTTTCATTTGCATTTCTCAAATTATTAGAGATTTAGAACACTTTCTCATGTGCTTATTGATACTTTTGATTTCTTTACCTGAGAATGTCCTATTCATGTCTCTTGCCCATTTTTCAATTGGGGAAAGGCTTGATTTTTTATACAATTGATTTAACTCCTTGTATATTTGAGTAATTAGACCCCTGTCAGAGTTTTTTGTTATAAAGATTTTTTCCCAATTTGTTGTTTCCCTTCTGATTTTGACTACATTGTTTTTGTTCGTACAAAAGCTTTTTAGCTTGATATAATCAAAACCATTTAATTTACATTTTGTAATTTTTTCTAACTCTTGCTTGGTTTTAAAATCTTTCCTTTCCCAGAGATCTGATAGGTATACTATTTTGTGTTCACTTAACTTATTTATAGCTTCCCTCTTTATATTCAGGTCATTCACCCACTCTGAATTTATCTTGGTGTAGGGTGTGAAATGTTGATCTAAACCTAATCTCTCCCATATTGTTTTCCAAGTTTCCCAGCAGTTTTTGTCAAATAGTGGATTCATGTCCCAAAAGTCGGGCTCTTTGGGTTTATCATACACTGTCTTGCTGACATCATTAACCCCAAGTCTATTCCATTGATCCTCCTCTCTATCTCTTAGCCAGTACCATATTGTTTTGGTGACTGCTGCTTTATAGTATAGTTTAATATCTGGTACTGCTAGGCCCCCTTCCTTCACATTTTTTTTTCATTATTTCCCTTGATATTCTTGATCTTTTGTTAGTCCTATATCTTTTAATTAAATTTAATGAACACCTAAGTAAGCATTTACTATTTAGGAAAGCATTTTTTGTTAGGTGTTAAGCATAGCCTGAAAATATACAATTAATATATTCTGATTGGTGAGGTCATTTCTTGGCTGCTACAAACCTAGTCAACAATGAACAAAATTTTTGCCACCACAAAGAGCGCAGCTATAAATATTTTTGTACAAGTCTGTTTATCTATGATCTCTTTGGGGTACAAACCCAACAATGGTATGGCTGGATCAAAGGGCAGGCATTCTTTTATCGCTCTTTGGGCATAATTCCAAATTGCCATCCAGAATGGTTGGATCACTTCACAACTCCACCAGCAGTGCATTAACCTCCCAATTTTGCCACATCCCCTTCAACATTCATTACTCTCCCCTGCTATCATTTTAGCCAATCTGCTAGGTGTGAGGTGGTACCTCAGAGTTGTTTTCATTTGCATTTCTCTAATTATTAGAGATTTAGAACACTTTCTCATGTGCTTATTGATACTTTAGATTTCTTTATCTGAAAATTGCTTATTCATGTCCTTTGCCCATTTATCAATTTGGGAATGGCTTGATTTTTTAATACAACTGATTTAGCTCCTTGTTTATTTGAGTAATTAGACCCCTGTCAGAGTTTTTTATTATAAAGATTTTTTTCCCAGTTTGTTGTTACCCTTCTGATTTTGGTTGCACTGTTTTTGTTTGTACAAAACCTTTTTAATTTAATATAATCAAAATTATTTATTTTACATTTTGTAATTTTTTCTAACTCTTGCTTGGTTTTAAAATCTTTCCTTTCCCAGAGATCTGACAAGTATACTATTCTGTGTTCACTTAATTTACTTACAGTTTCCTTCTTTATATTCAAGTCTTTCACCCATTCTGAATTTATCTTGGTGTGCCCTTCAGTTGGGGAATGGCTGAACAAATTGTGGTTTATGTTGGTGATGGAATACTATTGTGCTCAAAGGAATAATAAACTGGAGGAATTCTGTGTGAACTGGAAAGACCTCCAGGAATTGATGCAGAGTGAAAGGAGCAGAGCCAGAAGAACATTGTACACAGAGACTGATACACTGCGGTAAAATCGAATGTAATGGACACGTCTGTACTAGCAGCAATGCAATGACCCAATACAATTCTGAGGGATTTATGGAAAAGAATGCTACCCACATTCAGAGGAAGAACTACAGGAGAGGAAACACAGAAGAAAAACAACTGCTTGAACACTTGGGTTGATGAGGACACGATTGGGGATGTAGACCCGAAAGGACCACACCAATGCAACTATCAATAATATGTAAATAAGTCTTTACTGACCACACATGTTAAAACCAGTGGAAATGTGAGTTAGCTATGGGTGTGGGGGGTGGGGTGGAGTTTGAGAGGGTGAAGGGTAAAGTAAAAACATGAATTATGTAACCATGAAATATTTTTCTAAAAATAAACAAATTAATTAAAAAAAATGAACAAAATTTCTCTAACTAATAAATGGTTAAAGGGTATAAGAAGTAAGTTCCCAAAGGAAGAAATGCAAACTATTAACCATGACAAAGTGCTCCAAATCACTAATTAGAGAAATGCAAATTAATACAATTCTGAGGTTCAATCCCATACCTATCAGATTAGCAAAGATGATGAAAACAAAAAATTATGATTGTTAGAAGGGCTACAGGAAGACAAACACAGTATTGAAATATTGAAAGAACTCAGAACTGGTCTAGCCACTCTGGAAAACTACTTGAAATGATCTCCAAAGGCACTAAGCTGTGCATACTTCTTGAACCAGATACCTCTCATAGGCCAAAAAAGAAAAAAAAATAATAAGAGGAAAAGGATCCATATGTATAATGTATATTATTTATTTATTTTTAAGCTCTTACTTTCCAACTTAGAATCAATTCTGTGTATTGACTCTAAGACAGAAGGGCAGTAAGGGCTAGGTGGTGGGGGTTAAGTGACTTGCCCAGGGTCACACAATTAGGAAATGTCTGAGATTTAAACTCTGGTCTCTAGGCCTGGCCTCAATGGAGACTGAGCCACCTAGAGCTCCTATAATGTATATTATTAATAACATAACAAAGGAGATAAAACAGGAAGTGGCTGAACAAATTATGGTTCATGAATGTTGGAAATTTGGGGTTCTTTGGGGTTCATTGAGTCTTAATATTCAGGTCCTTGATATAAACTTCCTGTGGACGTTTAAAGGACTTGAAAACTACATTTCCCATGATTCCTCTTGTGTAATACAAGTGGGCAGGAAATGTGATTATGTAGACAAAGGTATAAAGTCTCAGAACTTGATTGAGACGCTTTCTTTTCCTGTGAAGCAGCCAGGTGGGCAGAGGTAATGGTGGGTATTTTGAATTAGATCTTAGCAGGCATGTGGCTTTCTTAATTACCAATATGGATTATAATAAACCATTAATACTTTTTGAATATACCCTTCTATATCAATTTTATTTGTAACAATGTTAATAGATTTTATTGTGCCATGAGAAGTGATGAAAGGGACGATTTTAAGAAAACCTGGGAAGACTTGTATAAATTTGTGATGAAGTGAGCAGCAACAGGAGAACAATTTATATGACTCTGTAAAGACAAATAACTTTGAAAAAACTTAAAAACTTGAATACAATGACTAACTATGATTCCAAAGGACTGATGCTACTCACCTCATGATAAGGTGATGGATTCAAGAAGAAGAATGAGACACCTAATTAATTAATTAATTAATGAGACATGTGGAATTGTGCTTTGTTTGATTCATATATATCTGTTATTGGGGTTTGAGTTTCCTTTATTTTCTCTAGATTGAGGAGAGGAGGGGGAGAGAAAAAGTAAATGGAAATAATGTAAAAACTTTTTTAAATGCTCAAAACTGGAGAAAGGGGAAAAAATTGGTCCAGGAGGGCAAAGTTCTTAAAACTTGGCTCAGACAAGAAATTTCTTAGGCATGTCTCTGAAAATATACTTACTTTCACAAAAGCCCCACTTTTCATCTGTTTTGTAGTCATAGGTTGTGGCACACCATAGCCTCCCATCTTCCCTCCCATCTGATGTACATTCAGCATATTCTTTCTCAAGGAAGAGGAAGGGAAAGTGGCAGGGTTCCCCATCTGCTGTACCTTCAATGGCGGTCAAAACTGTAAAGAAAAAATTACAAAGTGAATAAAACAATATCATTCTCACTGAAAAAAATTCTTTGAAAAAGCAACTCCCTCTGCCCAATTATAAATAAATCTTCAGTACCTACAGAACCATTTAATATCAATTGCATTAAAAGAAAGAGCAGCTAGGTGGCACAGAGAATAGAGTGCCATGCCTGGAAGACTTATCTTTTGGAGTTAAAATGTGGTCTAAGACATAAACTAGCTGGATGATCCTGGAGAAGTCATTTAACTATGTTTACCTCAGTTCCTCATCTGCAAATGAGCTGGAGAAAGAAATGGCAAACCACTCCAGGATTTTTGTCAAGAAAACCTCTAAAAGAGCCAGACATGACTGAAAAACAACTGAATGATAACACAATAAAAGAGAGACAGTGTCCAGAATGGTGGAGGCAAATGGTCCTGCTAATACTTTGGCTGTATCAGATAGCATTTAAAGTATTGTGTTCAGTTCTCCTAATTGGGGACTACTTCTCTTGGACAACTGTTTCAGGAAAGCCCCAGTCCCCATAATTCATGTTACTCCCTGCTCTCTAGCCATCTTCCAGTCACCAAACACCTTGAATAGGATGCTAGATGGGAATATCTCATTCATAAGAAACAGCTAAGAGGTTTAAAAAAAAAGGAGGTAGGGGAATATAACATTATGTATTAAAGAAGTTATTAGTCATATGAGAAAATCCAGTGTTCGGAAGGGGAAAGAATGCTGGAGATAATTGCGGGGGAAGATTATAAATAAACTTTTGTCACTTACACATACAAAATATCACTTGCACAAAAGAAGAAAGATATAAAGATTTTAGGAAACAAATGACAAACTTGTTACAAAGTCATGATAGAGCAGTAATGATGGTGGACATCAATT
This sequence comes from Gracilinanus agilis, assembly GCF_016433145.1. NCBI lineage: Eukaryota > Metazoa > Chordata > Mammalia > Didelphimorphia > Didelphidae > Gracilinanus > Gracilinanus agilis. The sequence goes on from NC_058131.1 coordinate 489,898,597, forward strand.
ATCCAGACAGCTGGAAATTTCTCTTATCTGCTTAAAACAAAGAAGCTGTTCATTTATAAACTTGGATGAATGATAATATCCTTTAAAAGAGAGAAGGATCAAAAAAGGAAAATTCTCTTCTACATTAGATTCTTACTTATAGTGGGGAATGGGCTGCTAAGGTGAAATAATGGAATCCTTGGGAGAAGAGGAAAGACAAGCATGACATACATGCATCCTATATTTTGGGAAAACTGATTTCAGAGTTCAGAGGAAGGATAAAATTCTCTGACCTAAAATTATGTAGGGTAAATTAGTCCAGGAGGCATGGGAAACTCTTAAGAATGAAATTCTGAAGACACAAAGGCAAACAACTCAAATGAGAACATAATACTCAATTCATATGGAAAAGGAACCTCCACCACAATATAACCACTAAGGTCATCCAGTCACTGCTGAAATACCAATGAAATAGAACCCACTACCTCTCCAGGCAACTCATTCAACTCTTGGATTACTCTAATTTTAAAGAAAGTCCACTTTACACTACACCTAAATTCCCCATTAGGTGATAACTACTTGTTGGAATTGTTATACAAGGGGATTACCATTCAGACATATGTTGAGTCAGATGAGCTCTGATGTCTCTTGAGTTTCTTCTTACCATTCTGTAATTTACTCAATCTTGTGATAATGAGATTAAATCTACCCCACCCATCTTTAGATTAAATTAATCACCAAAGGTGAAAAAAACATCTCTACTTAACTCACAAGTTGGGTGGTCTGTGTGCTAGAGTGAGTGACAAATCAAAATTTATTGACTGCCTCCTGGGCAGTCCTAAGAAAAGCATCTGTTGTAATTGGACACATAAACTAAGAGGAAGGCACAGGAAGTGACACAAAATAAGCACCTTTAAAAGAGACCTCAGTGAGCTCAGCTCCACTCTTCTGGTTCGTGAACAGGACCTGAAGGAGTGCTTCTGGTTTGTGAACGGGACCTGGAGGAGCTCTGGAGCTGGTGAGGCTGTTCTTAAACCTTTCCTTTGGAATTCCACGTGGTGAGTGTAAAGACTGAATCTTCCTGAGCTTCTCTTAGGAACTTCCCTTTCAAAAGAGACTCTGTGACTGAAGCTTTTGCTTCTTACAGGACCTTTGGGCCTCGGGCCTTGGCTTGGCCTTTTTCTAATTGAGGACTAGTTAGATCTGCTTGGGTTAAACCAGGGACCTAAGCAAATTATTTAGTTTGTCAGGTTAAATATTTTACCTTATCCTCTCTCTAAATTTCTTAACTTCTCTCTCTCTTCTCATTTGTAAATAAACTTCCATAAAAGTCATTTTGACTTGAAGCTACTCTTTAATTGGGAATTGACAATTATTCAGTTCCCTGGCGACCAAACCTTTTAATATTCAACCTATCCCAAACCCCTTTTTACCCCTTACAATCTCAATGATGACATTTGTATTTTGCTGCATGTAAAACATTTTATGTCCATTATTTAATTTAATCCTGACAACCAAATGAAATATATGGTTCAAGTATCACTCTCCTCAATTTTTAGATGAGGAAACTAAAGCTTGGAGAGATCATAGGATCATAGATTTAGAGTGAGAAGGGACTTTAGAGTCATCTCTAGTTTGAACCTTTTACTGACAGATGATGAAAGTATCAGACATATAATCTGGATATTATGATTACAATTTCTAGGGTACTAGTAGTTTTTAAATTATTATTCTTGTAAAAGAAATAGTAATAATCAATATTTAGATAATATTTTTAAGTTTTTACAAAGCACTTTACATTACATCATTTGAGCCTCAAAACAAAGCTGAACTGATTTGAGACTTACTTAGTTTAGTCATTATGCCAGCTTTTTCCTTTCACGTAGTAAACAATGAATAGTAGACATCTCCTTAAATCAATTCTGTTTTTATAGCCTTGTTTTTTTCAATGCTTGAGCACCAAAAATATTAGATTCTTATAATACTAGAGACTGTTATAGTGTTTTATTTTCAGAAACTGAGTTAAATGTATGAGCAAAAGGAAGTTAGTTTTTAATTCATTTCCCTTTGTGTTATCCTTTGTTTTTAATATATCAATACTAGATATTCTAGTAACACACATATGGTAGATTTTTTCTCTTACTACTGCTTTACATTGTACTGTATTAGGTAACCAGGAAATTAAATTATTCTACTAAGAAGTAATGGAAAAGACCACTGAATTAAAACATAGAAGACAACCCATTTCTTTTACAGTAATAATAATTAAAAGGCTACTTAACACAGTAGTACCCTGAAATTGTAATTAGAATATCTAGATTACATCTCTGCTACTTTTCTTAACTGTCAGTAAAAGGCTTAGAATAGATGACTCTGATGTCCCTTCTCTCTCTAAATGCTTACTGGATATTTGATTTCAAGCAAGTCATTTCATCTGGAGTATCTGCTCACAGAATGTTTGTGAGGCAGACACTGATGAACATAACCTGTCCTGGTGATCTTTTTGCTTTTTATCACAGTGAATAATACTTCAAAGCATGAGGAAACCAACTTCATCAACTCCTTTATTTGTCTTTCAAAGGAAAGCCTATGAGCCATCATTCCACTTAGCTGCAATTGCCTTAAGTCTTTTGGTTTCATTTACAGCAAGAATGTCTATATTAACATGGTTCAAGGCCTCAAATGATCTATCAATGAATTTGTCCTGGAGAAAGATCCCACATTTGTAATGCCAACAATTAAATGAATGTTTATAGACATTATAATTGTGTGATTCTTAGCATGCTCTAGCCTTTGTTCTAGTATTCTGCCATTGTCACTGAGGAAGAAGAGAAAGACCATACAAGACTGTGGGTCATTTTTGCATCTTCCTTTGTTTTATAAGCTGTTGTGGTCAAAGAATTATTTACTTACTGTGTTAACCTACTATTTTGAGGATAAGCTTATCCACATTTATTTGGGTTGATACTTAATAGAATAAGTCTATAACAAGGTCTCTACTTGGAGGTTTTTTAGCTCAGTTAAACCTGCCAGGGCTTGTACTCCACTGAAATAGCCTTCTAAAAACCACAATCACCTTCATATGATGGTGAAATATAGGAGTAAGATTTCTCTATTATAGAATATTATAGGTTGTACAAGTTCCATGAAATTCATGACCATTCAAGAGAGATCAACCTAACAATCCACATGGGAAAAACTAAGTAGATAAGAAATGCTTTTTTGCCCAAACCATGATAGTTATCTAAATAAGTCCATAGAGATTGTTGGTTGTGCAATCATTTTTCAGTCATGTTCGACTCTTTGTGAAAACCATGGCAAAGATGCTGGATTGGTTTGCAATTTCCTTTTCCATTTCACTTTACAAATGAGGAAACTAAGACAAACAGGGTTAAATGGCTTGCTCAGGGTCACATGGCTATTAAGTCCAAATTTGAGGCCAGATTTGAACTCAGGAAGAACTAAGGAAGTCTCCCTGACTTCAGGTCAATACTATATTCCACTGTGTCACCTAGCTGTCCCTACTGAATTAGTTCATCAGTATTTATACCTTAGATAGGCATTACAGATGGACAGTGAACTAAGCCCAGAACAAGCTAGCCAAATTTAGGAAATCATGCAATACCTTATATGATTCTCAAACTGCTTGCTGGACAAAACCTTATCTTTACACTAAAAATTTTCAGTGATGTTGTATGGTTTTTATTTTTATTTTTATTTATTTTTAATTTTTAAATTTAGAATATTTTCCCATAGTTACATGATTCATACTCTTTCCCTCTCCCCCAAAATCCTCCCCGCCCCCCCATAGCCGACAGGCAATTCCACTGGATTGGTATGGCTTTTAAACAATCTCTGAAGAATCTAAATTACTAATAATGCAAAGGACTATAGAAAGATGGGTCAGGGGCCTTTGCAGCATGAGAACATAAAATCAGTATAATTTATGTGCATTAAGTAGCTTAATGCTATCATTGAGGAAAAAGGCATGATAAGAAAAGGAAGTAGGTCAGTCACATATGCTACACTATATTTAGAAATAGTTGAAAAAGGACCTAGAAGAAAGCCTCAAGCTTCACTGCCTCTATAGCAGGTTTATGGGGAAACACTGAAAAGAATTACACAAGATCAGAAGGTACTGATAAGCTTCAATCTCAAATCAAGGAGATGACAGATCACATTAAAGCATGTGGGTACTATCAAGAAATTACTTGTAAGGTCTTCAGTGACACTATTAAGAGAATTAGAATTTCAGGAAGAACGTCTTAACTAAAACCATCTAGAAATAGAATGAGTGCCTCTGGATATAGATACTTAATAATAATATTTTTGGAAATGTTGTAGATGGAATTTGGTTCAGATAGGAGCTTTGATTAAGTAACTCCTGGGGTCCCTTCCAACTCTAACATGTTATGAAAGGGAAAAAAGGAATCTATACACTGGTAATCATTCCAAATCTTGTTTAGTAGAGTATCTGCAGGCCTACTCAACACCAAAAACAACACAGAAACTTGGAATGAAAGTAAATTTGATAAATTAATACAGTAATTTTTTTTGTCATTTCCCCAAAGGAAAATAGTTCAGTTGTGATTATTTCTACTTTACAACATAGTCTATAACATAGCCCAGTAAATTATCATCATTATCATAGTGCAATTTTAGAGTTATAACATTTTTAGTTTTGTTATTTTTAAATGTGAAATATATGATAAGATAAATAATATACGGTAAAGGTCTTAAAGTACAGTTAATTAAAAATCATCCCTTAGGATTATATTCTTTTGAAACAATTAACGACAGTGTTATAATTCAGGAATGAAAATTGCTACACTAGAAAGTATAACAGAATTTTTCAATCTTAAAAAGGTGGTCAATTTCCACCTGAGGATTTACAAGGAATTATAGGCTGTTAAGAGCTAAATAAATTAGTCAGAAGCGATCCAATTCAACCTCCACCTTAAAAAATCAAGTATCTCTAAATCTATAAAAAGTAGTTATATAAGTTCTACTTGAAGAGCTCCAGTGATATGAAAATCACCAACTCTCAAAGTAGTCCATTCCATTAAAAAAAAAATCCTTACCTTTCATCTTAGAATCAATACTGTACACTGGTTCTAAGGCAGAAGAGCAATAAGAGCTAGGCAATGAGGGGGTTAAGTGACTTGCCCAGGGTCACATAGCTAGGAAGTATCTGAAGCTAGATTTGAACCTAGTACCTCCTGGCTCTAGGCCTGAGTCCATTCCATTTTTGGACTGTTCATTGATCCTAGTTATGTCCTCTGAGGTTCTTTCACTTAACAACCCTTAATATATTTAAAGGCAATTATCATTTCTTCTGGGCTAAACATTTCTTTAGTTATTCATTTAAGGACAGTTTTGCATCACTTCCTAACTGGTCACATTGGTCTTAAGCCAATATTTCTAGAGAATATGACTGACTGAAAACAAATGTTTCCATTTTAGTAACCTGGATAGTTATTCAGAAAAAAAGTTACATAAAAAGTTCTTTTGAGGAGTTTCAGTTTAAAACAATCTGATCAGGTGTAGCCCAAAGTTTTAGCTTTCTTATTCCTAATACACCAGGTTTAAGACCTTTGGATATTCTACAATCTATCTCTAAAAATGCATCACTTAAGACCATAGTGTTGCATCATATGAAACTAGAATTATTTAATATGTTTGAAACTGTTCATAAAATTAGTGAGAACAGGTGCAAACTAGTTTTCATGATTTTAAAAATAACTAGGATTCCTAGTTTCCTCCTTTTATTAAAATGTCTAAGCTTCAAGAGAAAAAACAAAGTCAACTCTTTCAAATCTATGCCATACATTTAAGGAAATACATATGATCTAGCCCTCTGAAAGAAGTACCTAAGCCCTGGCTATTTTACTAAAGTGGAACAATTTGTGAAAAAACTGATATATTACTTTGGAGGAGTTGTGAAACAGTCTAGTTATTCTGGAAGTAATTTGGAATAATTTTGAAGTGACTAAATTGAAGAAGTGACTAACATGTTCTTCTGCTATACCTATCTCTCTTAGAGAAATGACAAAAAGAAAGGTTCTATATGCATCAAAAAACAGTAGCTCATTTTGTAGTGACAAAGAACTGGAAACAAAGTAGATGTTCTAACAATTGGGGAATGGCTAAACAAGCTAGGGCATGTAAATATAATGGAATATTACTGTGTCTAGGGAATTGTGAATATGTAGAACAAAGACAAGCATGAGAAAACTTATAAGAACTTATACAAAGTGAAGTAAACAACCAGGAAAATAATATTCACAATAACTACAGCAATGTAAATGTAAAGAACAACAAAGTAAATAAATTTGTATGCAATGGAAATTATAATGAACAAGGTTGATTTCAAAGAAGAAATACAGAAGGTATTTCCTCCTGGTAAATCTTTTTCAGAGGTAGGGAACTATTGGACATGGACATTACTTATCATGTCAGACAATTTCAGTATGCTGCATTAGTACTGTTAAACCATTTTATTCCTCTTTTTTATTCTTTGTTATAAAGAACAGCTCTTTGGAAGATTGGGAGATACACTGGGAACTACGAAAAAATTAATGTATAGTTTTGAAAGATTCCTGCAATAGTGCATAGACTTTTTTTTTTTAAACCCTTAACTTCTATGCATTGGCTCCTTGGTGGAAGAGTGGTAAGGGTAGGCAATAGGGGTCAAGTGACTTGCCCAGGGTCACACAGCTGGGTAGTGTCTGAGGCTAGATTTGAACCTAAGACCTCCCGTCTCTAGGCCTGACTCTCAATCCACTGAGCTACTCAGCTGCCCCCTGCATAGACTTTTAAAATAATTAACACAAGAATCTTTTCTCCTTCTATTATAAGCAAGGAACTGAATATTCTTAAATATTAGCTAGAAGACTAGATCTTTCTGGACAAATGGCTACTCTTGGATATAAATTAGACCCCGTGGAAGTTGAATTAATTTCATCAGACCTGTAATTGTACTGGAGCAGGAATGCCTTGAAGGAGCTAATGCATAGATAAATCTTATTTGTTTGTATCACAAGAATTTTTTCTGGGTACAAGTTAGGTTTAATGAAAACAATTGAGAAAACCTAAGTTTTCTATTATTGGGAGTTTAATGATGAAAGAAAAAATTTCAGAAGTTGTGGCAAAAATGATCCTTAACATCTCACATTTTTCCAGAACTATAATTTTGATATTGACAAGAGACCTGTGAGCACAGAATTTATTGATCTTGTCATTTACTTATTGATTTAAAAATAAAACTGCAGATTTTTTTAAATGTAAAATTTGTTAAGAATCTGTTATAGAAGCAAGTTATAGAGCTTGGGTTTTCAAGCTCATTCTTTCATGAAATTCTGTCCTTTGTTCATTTTTAACTAAATGAGGAAATAAAAACCTTACTTACCCTCTTCTCCCAATTAATTAAACTACAATATCCATTTCTCAACTAAGCTGGTTAACTGAAGACTCACTACATTTCCACATGCACATAATTAGAGAATACCTAACTCATTCAGATATATCTAAGGACATTACTATTCAATGTAAAACAAAAAAAAGCCATCAATTTAATGAAGAAATCTTATAGTACTCAGAAAGCTTAACAAAATTCTAAAAATAAGTTACACTTTGAACAAAGACACAATTTACGTTATTTAAAGAAAACCATGGCTAAAATAAATAAAATAGCTAAGAGGAGATAAAGAGGGGTTTAATATTACTGTTGTGAAAACATGTTACAGAAATCTCTTGGGACAATATACAGGTGTCATAGAAATTGCGAGGTTGTCTTATTATTATTATTTATTTATTGCAAAAGACTAGCTGAGAATTGTTCAAGAGGGCTTGGGGTTCTATGTCACAAGAAAGCTTAAGAACTGAACCAAAGTAATGCATTTGTGTGATTCAACTGTGTTTTTTAGGAAGCATGAAAATAATCCAACCCTAATTCAGAAGACCAGGATTCCCCTAATGGGAGTTCAATTCTAACTTATTATATTTGAGAAATAATTTTAATTTCTAATTAATAAGGGAATTTGATTTTGTTGGTACAGGGAATTCCTTAATGAGAAAACTAACTGCTAATACAGTTCAGCAACTTATAAGCTTAAAATAGTTGCTTGGAGCCCTGAGAGGTTAAAGGATTTACCCAGGGTCATAAACCTTCTATGTATCACTGTCAGGACTTAAACTAAGGTCTTCTGGACTCTGAAGCCAGCTCTTTATCCATTAAAGCATTGACTCTCATCTATTTTATTACAGTAACAAAAAAATGAAAACAATAGCCTATGTACTCAAGGCACAAAAGAAGCCACTCACAAATTTAGTGAAAAAGAACTAGACCTTGAAGAAATTTAATATAAAAGACCTTGCTAATAAAGTAGACCACTTTTGATAGGTTGCATTCAAGTATTTGTTTTGTGTATTTTAAAAATCCATGTTTAGAAAACCTAGAATTTTAGTTAAGTGCTAGTCTAAAAGAAATAATCTCCTTAGTCAAAATTTGGCAGCTAGGTGCTGCAGTGGATAGTGTCTGGCCTGGAGCTGGGAAGACACACCCTTCTGAGGTCAAATCTGGCCTCAGATACTTACTTAGCTGCATGTGACCATAGGCAAATCATCTAACCCTGTTTGCCTCAGTTCTGATATGAGCTGGAGAAGGAAATGATAAACCACTCCATTATCTCTGTAAAGAAAACCCCAAATGGGGTTACTAAGAGTTGGATACAACTGCACAACAACAGACAGCCATTACAGGTTTTTTTTCCCTCCTTTTTTCCTCTTAATTTTTTGCATGATGTTGCTGGAAGATGTTTGTGTTCTAGTCTTCTACTTTTAGGCTAATTTTATTTCCAGGAAAAATCTTAATTTTCTTTTTAACCATTACTGAAATGGAAGAATAACCCTTTGGTTCAAACCAGCTCATGAAAGAACAGGAATTTTAAGCATTGTATAAGATAAGGTTTAAATTTTGTGTCACTAAAGTAGACCACAAAAATGAGTCAAAGTAATCTAACAGTTCTTGTATTGAAACTTTCCAACCAGAACAATGCTGAGGGTGAATCTTTTTTGTAGATTTGTGACAAAGTTAAAGTATCTAAAAGGAAATTTAAAGGACTTTTGAATTATAATCTTCATTTTGATAACTGAGGTCTTTAGTCCCTACACAGTGCTTTGCACCTGTACTACAACATACTCCTGAGGCTGTGATCTCATTGGTGTAGATATTCCCCACAACAATGCAGATTACAACTAATCCACTCCAGCCTATTCCTTTCCTAATTCTCTTAACTATAAATGCTCTCCCTCTCTGACTTGAAATTATTCCTCTGGATTTGTGATTATTCTTTTATATTTATTTTGTAATGCCCTTGTTGCGTTTAACAAATGCTTCTTAGATTTGACTCAGAAAATTTTATAATCTGCTTTGCCAAGCCCTCTTTTAACAAACCCCAACAGATCTGTAGATAGATGTACAACTATATATGTAATAACTTTATAAGACAGTTTGTGTTGTCTTCCTTAAGAATAAAATTGAGAGGGGGGCAACTGGGTGGCTCAGTGTATTGAGAGCCAGGTCCAGAGATGGGAGGTCCTGGGTTCAAATTTGGACTCAAGACACTCCCCAGCTGTATGACCCTGGGCAAGTCAGTTAACCCTCATTGCCTAGCCCTTACCACTCTTCTGCCTTAGAACCAATTCATAGTATTTATTCTAAGATGGAAGGCAAGAGTTTAAAAAGAAGGAGAAGGAGGAGGAGGAGAAAGAAGAGAGAAAAGAGAAGAAAGAAGAAAGAAGAAAGAAGAAGAAAATTGAGAGGTAATATGGTGTAGTGTATAGAACTGGTTTAGGAATGAGAAAGATCTGGGTGCTGACCTACATTAAATGAGGGAGATTTCTCATTTGGGAATTCCCTACACCAAAGAAATTACAGGTCAGTCTTTATCTCTTAATCATACTGTAACATGATTCTGTCTCCTATTTAAAAACAATGTAAATCATAATGGTTGAGAAAAGTTTAAAGGTCCCTGACTTGCAGTTATTTTGCTATGAAGTACTTGTGATTTTTATCAATGTAAGTACTCTTATCTACCACTATCCCGCTTGACTATGAGCATTTTCATTGATTGTCCTCCATGCCTGAAATGTTCTCCCTGCTTATTGCCCACCTAGTTTCCCTGGCTTCCTTTAAGTCCCAGCTAAAATCCTATTTTCTATGAGAAATCTTTGCTGATCCCCATCCCTCTAATAGCAGTCCCTTACCTCTGATGATTATTTCCAATTTAGCTATCTCCAAGTGGAGGTAATCATATGTAATACACACGATGTGTGCGTGTGTATTTGTATGTAGTTGTGTCCTGTTTTCTAAGAGGAAGGACTGTCTTTTGCTTTTCTTTGGCTATGCAATGCTTGGTAAAGTGCTTAGAACATAGTAGGTGTCTAATAAAAATTCAAAGATTGACATTTCCATGTCTTCTCATTTTATGTAAATCTTGATTATATTTTTGCCAAAAAAATTGGCATTTTAGCATGAAAAGGTTCAGACCATATGTATAGGTATATGGAATAATGAAGGGAAGGAGGTCTTTAGGGAAGATATATGTCTTTCTTTCTATCACCAGTGTTTAGCACAGTACCTGGGATATAGCTTTCACTGAATAAATGCTTCCTATTTATTGGTTGACTACTGACTTGTAGTCTGAAAATAATACAACTATGGATTCTTAGGATCTCTTCTGATATTGTGGCAAATCTATTAATAGGGGAAAGATGACCTTAATCCTAACATTTATTAATCTGACCCTGAGCAAGTTATTTCTCCTCTATGGGCATCAGTTTCCTCATCTATAAAATGGGGGTGGGGTGCGTTGGAAAGGGGAGAGGACCTACTTATACAAAAATATTTATAGCAGCTATTTTTGAGGTGGCAAAGAATTGGAAATTGAGAGGATGCCCATCATTTGAGGAATGGCTGAACAAATTGTGATATGTGCTGGTGATTGAATACTATTGTACTATAAGAAATGATAAGCAGGATGATTCCAGAAAAAACTAGAAATATCTGCAGGATCTGAAAGATGCATCAGAAATATCTAATGCAAAGCGAAATAAGCAAAACTGGGAGAACATTGTACATGGTAAAATATTGTACAATGATCAACTTTGAAAATTTGGCTACTCTCAGTAATACAACAATCTGGGACAATCCTGAAAGACTTATGACTGGGAATGCTATTCACCTACAGAAAAACAACTGTTCGAGTCAGATGGATGTGAATCAAAGCATACTATCTTTTATATCAGGGTATTTATGGTTTTATTTTGGGGTTTTGGTTTTGTATGAATGTGCTCTTGCAACAATAACCAACATGGAAGTACATTTTGAATGATAATAAAAATAAAAATTTTTTAAAATGAGGGGGTTGGACTAGATGGTTCCCATGGTTTCTTCTAGTTCTAAGTCTATTACCTTTAAATTTATAGTAGTTATAGTCAGTTTTTGCATTCTCATTTGGAAATCAATTTAGCCCAAAGGACAAATTATTGTCTCCTGCAACCACCTTATAATTGAGTGCTGGAAAAAAAATCCAATTTTTACTACAGAAAGAAGTGTTCTTATTAATAGTAATAATAATCTTCCACTAAAATCACAGTTCAATGCCTCATCATGATGCAATAGTGATCAAGGGCTCCTGAAAGCTATGCCACACACAGTTCAAGCTTTGGTGAGTCCTACTAAGCTAGAAAGGGTTTTTGTTTGTTTGTTTGTTTGTTTGTTTTTGGTATAGCCTATAGAGAAATTGCATGTTCATCAGATGAGGAAAAGCTTAGCCAAGTATGGAAAGGTCATCTCTAGGTTGGCAGCAGAGTGATGAATGAAGTAATTTCAAAGGCTGACTACTGAATCATAGATAGGTTTAGATTTGCATTGGTGGAGGAGGTCTCTATATTTTGAATTATCAAAGGATTAGTAATAATAATAATAGAGACAAAGAAAAATGCAAAAAGTAATCTGCTATTCTGATGAATTTCAAGGACGTAAGAAATTAAAATAAACTATGTCCTTAAGGTCAATATTCCAAGTCAGGTTTAAAGAAGTATTATGTTGGTAGAACAAAAATCACTTTAAGAAAACTACTAATACTGGTAAGAAAACCAAAGCACCAAGAACTATTCACACTTCCCTAAACATATCTATACTTTATTACAGCCCCATTTCTTTTTCTGAGGCATCCGTTAGATATATGCCTACTGAGATCCTACCTGCTCCATGGGTTTTGCTTTTCATGCCTTCACAATAGTTGGGGTTGGGGAGAAGGGAAAAAATCCATAACAAAAATAAATAAATAAATAAAAAGTCTGTTTTAAAAAATATTAATAAAAATGAAGCAAAAAGAGATTTTATTTATTCTTTAAGCCCTAACACAAGTGTTATTTCTTCCATGAAACTTTCCCTGAATTGTCCCTCCTTCTCTCCCACCCAGTCAGAAATTATCTTTCCTTCTTTAGATCTTATATAACTTTTTGTACGTCTTTTATTCATTAGTATCTTGTTTTGAATAATGTATTATTATATGTGAGTGGTGCAGGCAAAAGAATACTGGACAAGAATCAGGAAAATATCCTGTCTCTGACACTCTGTGACCATAGGAAATACAGTTTCCTCATCTGCAAAATGCTAACAATCATAGCTAACATTTATGTAGCACTCTGCAAACTTTTTAGGTAGTAATATAGGTATGTGCTATATTATTTTCATCAAAATTTCTAAAACAGGGATAATAATACCTACTCTACCTACCTCAAGAAGCTGTTTTGAAGGTCTAATGAGATAATGTTTGTAGGTGCTTTGCAAGAAGTGTTCTATAAATGCCAGCTATGGTGATAATGACGAGGATGTGCTTTTTTCCCTCCTCAGTGGACTATAAATTCTTTGATAGACCCAGTATCTTTATCTTTGTATCTGCCCTAGTGCATAGTACAATAGTCTGCATAAAAGAGTTGCTTAAAAATTTTTGTCAACAACAACACTTTGACAAACGTGACCTTTCTTCCCATTTGAAGTTAATGGTTTAGGAAAATTGTAACCAATCAAGAACACAATGCATATTTCTTAGAGAAGTCATAAGTGTTCAAAAAGGATAATCCAAAGGAAAAAAGATTAAAGTTTATATTTACAGTTTAGCCTAAGAACAATAATGATAATAGAAGCTAATATTTATAAAATGTCTTAAGGTTTTCAAAATGCTTTACATATATTACTTAAATTTATCAATTTGATTTTTACTGAGAACTTGCTAAAGTACTGGGGTAGGCACTGAGATAAAATGCACACTTAAGTAATTATATTATTTACATACTGCATGAATAAGAAAGACTAGAAGGGATAGGAAACTTTGGACAAAGGAGAGATTACAAGGTTTATGGAAAACCTTATTGTAGAGGGACTGTGTAAACTGGTCTATAAAGAATGGGTAGAAAGTGATAGAGGACACTGTAGACACAGAAAGTGATGTGAGCAAATGTGTGGAGGTGGAAAAGCATAGATTGTGCTTGGGAATCAATGAATAAACCAGTTCACTAAGACTATATGGTTAAGTGAAAGTTTTCCTTCCAAAAAGCTGGAAATTCAAAACTGGGATTTAAACACAGGTTTCCTGGGCCCAAATTTTGTGTATGATATTGAGCAAAAACTGCAAACATTAGGGCAGCTGGGTAGTTCAGTGGAGTGAGAGTCAGGCCTAGAGACAGGAGGTCCTAGGTTCAAACCCGGCCTCAGCCACTTCCCAGTTGTGTGACCCTGGGCAAGTCACTTGACCCCCATTGCCCACCCTTACCACTCTTCCACCTATGAGACAATACACCGAAAAGTACAAGGGTTTAAAAAAAAAACTGCAAACATTTACACAATAACAATAATATGTACAATGAATAACTATGAATGACTTATTATCAGCAATAAAAGGCTCCAGGACAATTCCAAGGGACTCATGATGAAAAATGCCCATTACCAGAGAAGGAACTGATGGTGTTCAAATGTAAATTGAAGCATACTATTCTTCACTTTATTTCCTACATGAATGTTTCTCTAGTGCAGTGATGGTGAACATTTTAGAACTTTTTAGGTACCCCATGCCCTGCCCCTCCACTGAGTTCCACCATGGAGAGAGGTTAGGAGGCTTGAGTCCCCACCCTGCCCCCAGTTCAGGGGCAAGGCTGTGATGCCTGCCATGGGCTGGCCATATTCCTCCATGACTGTGGAGGGAGGCTTGAGTGCCTCTTTCTACTCCCCCCCTCCCACCCACCCCCATTTAGGGACAGGGCTGCTGGCTGGTCAAGCCGGGGCCAAGCTCTGCTGCGATGGTGAAGGGAGTCTTGAGTGCCCTATTCCCTGCATTCAGAGATGGGGCCAGGCTCCCAGCTGCCAAACAGGGGGCCTGCATGTACCCACAGAGAGGTCTGTGTGTCATCTTTGGCACATGTGCTATAGATTCACCATCACAGCTCTAGCATAAGCTCTAGATGACTTGTTTCATACCATGACAAACATGGAAATAAGCATTACATAATAATATATATACCGCCTATATCATATTACCTGCCATTTTGAGGAAGGCTAGGAGGGAGAGAACATGGATTACAAAATGTCAGAAAACAATTCTTAAAAATTGTTATCAACATGTAATCTGGAAACAAACAAAAAAAACAACAACACCCCCTTCACCCTTGCAAACATTCTTTTACTTCTTTAAAATATAAGCAAATCTATTCTGCTTTCTACATCTGGAGAAAAACCTTTGGGAAGCAACATTATACCTGATTTCAATACTTCTTCACTTTCTTCTAAGTCCTTGTTTTCTAGATTTGGCATTTCTAGGGAGCTGGTTTCTTCTATAATACTTTCAACATCTCCCTCCTGGCTCTTGAAGCTGTTCTCTTTGGCAGGAGGTTCTAATTCTGGTTCTTCTGAGTCAATGAAGATCTGACCAGCTACAACTCGGGCTGCTGTGGCATGATCTTTTACTGTTTCTTCTGATGGCAAAGAAGTCTGAGAAGTATCAAACAAAAGTTTCACGGTAAATATATTTTTAGTACATTAATTTCATGAAATTATTTTCTAGTGTATATTGATATGTTTTCCCTTCAAAGGTCTCCTTTTCAGGAGTGTAATGTGTATTTGGCATGTGTTATAGTTAGACTAATCTGACAGGTTTTGTTAACTTAGATTTAGAAGAGATTGTTATCCTTTGAGCCATCTTTTTGGCTAATTTCCTTTATGATTCTTTATATTTACTAGCATCTTTTTAAATTGACAGTAAAATAATATTAATTCTTTTCCTAATATTTTAAAAAATGTATTCAGTTATATGTCAGATTGGATAGGAATTGGATCCAAGTAGTCCTGACTCCAAGGCTGACTCTATCCACTGATCGAACTAAATCTCATGCCTTCCACATGGTAAGTGCTTTAAAAATTCAGGTAGAATTAACATGACTAATATTTTGCTCCCTTAAATTTATTTATTTATTTGATTGATTTAGAATATTTTGCCATGGTTACATAATTCATGTTCTTTCCTTCCCCTACTCTCTCCCTGCTTCCGTAGCCAATGAGCAATTCCACTGGGTTTTACATGTATCATTGTTCAAAACCTATTTCCATATTACCAATATTTGCAATAGAGTGATCATTTAGAGTCTACATGCCCAATCATATCCCCATTGAATCATGTGACCAAGCAAATGTTTTTCTTCTGTGTTTCTACTCCCACAGTTCTTTCTCTGGATGTGGATAGCATTCTTTCTCATAAGTCCCTCAGAATTGTCCTGGATCACTGCATTGCTGCTAGTAGAGAATGACCAATATTTTTGAAAAAAGGAAAGTTTATTTTTGTTTTCAGAAAAGAAAGATAACACCTCCATTGTTCTATTGGCTCCATCTAAGATACTTCTCTTGTCCTGGTGTCATACCTAAACTCAATACTTATAAGGCAAATTTAATGTTTTCTGGCAAAAGGGCAAGTGTTACCGTTACCACTTAAGAAAATTATAATTCTACTTATCATATAAATGCAGATTCCTTATATCTTCTCTACTTGTATTGTGCAAACCCTTAAAACAAATAATCCCCCACTCATCCTCTATATATTTTGCTTGTAATAGTTATCTGCAAGTTGTTTCTATCATTAGACTATGAAATTCTTGAGAGCAAAGACTGCTTTTAGACTTTCTTTGCATCCCCAAGCTCTTAAGACATAGTAGTTACATAAGAAATGCTTATTGTTGACAAACTAGCTAAATAGCAGCAAATATAGTGAAGATGTTTAGTTCATACCTTTGAATCTAAGGATTCATCCTGACCGCCTTCTTCATCTGTAAAAAAAGTTTAAATAAAGTCAATCATTATAAGCTTTCTTGCTGGAAAATTATGGAATTTCTAAGGTTAAACATTTAACAAGCATGTCAAAATAATATCCACAAACTGGATAATCAGTGCCTGACATAATTAAGAATTTCAAGTGAGTAGCCTGGAATGAAATAAAAACATTTTTTAAAAAAAGGTTCTCTTAACTCTGCTGCTCCATAAGTTTCTATTCTACTCATTTCCCTTTTATTGTCAAATTTCATGACCGAGTGACCTATACTAATCATGCCTATTTCTTCACTACCAGCTCACTATCAACTTTTAAGCTTCTTCTAAGCTTGTTATTGCAATGAAACTACTCTTTTAATTATCAAAGCCATTGGTCTTTCCCAGGAATTTTCCCTTCTTGACCTCTTTTGGCAGCAAATGACATTATGCAATAACTCCTGTCCCTCTTTCCTCTTCCAGTACTTTCTTCTTTTGGCTTGGTTTTAACTTTTTAACCACTCCATCTCAGTCTCTTTCTTTGGCATTTTTCCTTCTTCCATTTCTTTAATATAAGCATTTCCCAGGCATTCAGCCCCTTTCTTCCCTTTCTTTTGATGATTTTGATGACCTTCTTCAACTTTCACCTCTATGTAGGTGATTAAAAAAACCCTCTTTCTGGGGCAACTGGGTAGCTCAGTGGATTGAGAGTCAGGTCTAGAGATGGGATGTCCTAGGTTCAAATCAGGCCTCAGAAACTTCCTAGCTGTGTCACCCTGGGCAAGTCACTTGACCCCCATTGCCCACCCTTACCACTCTTCTGCCTTGGAGTTAATACACAGAAGTTAAGGGTTTTAAAAAAATTAAAAACAAACAAACAAAAAAACCTATTTCTTTAGATTTGACCACTTTCAAGTTCCAGAATCACATTTCCAACTATTTATGGAAGTTGCAGACTCAATTGTCCTGTCTATAGCTCTAGGTAAATATATCTAACAGTAGTCTTTCGTTACAATGTGCGTCTTTTCCCAACCATTATGATTCTGTCAAGGGTACCACAATTCTGCCAAGATCCACTCCATTCAGTACTTATATAATGTCAATCTATCTTGACAGTACCTCCTGTATAGGTATCTTCATTTCCATTTCCATTACCACCACCATAGTTCAAATTCTTATTGCTTCCCATTTGTCTACTGTGAGGCCTCTTAACCAGTCTCTACCTCCAGTTTCCCCTCATGTTAATCCAACCTATATGTCATTTGTAAACTGATTAAAAACTTCTGATGGGCTCAAGCAAAATTTATCCCAGCATTAAAGACATTCCAAAAATCTGCTTCTACCCTGCCTTCCACCTTTATTTCATACCACATATGCTTCACACTAACTAAACCTAATTATTCAATGACCTTTGAATAACTATAGTACTTTCCCATCTCTGTTTTTTTTGCTCACATTGCTTGGAATATCCTTTTTGCTAATCTTCCTTAGTTAAATTCTTATACTTCAAGCTCAAAATGCGACTTCCTCCATGAAGGCCTCACTGAGAACCCTGCCAGTCAGAATCTCTTCTCACTGAAGTTCGAAGTGGGAAAGGAACCCAGAGGTCAGCTCATTCAACTTGTACCTAGGCAAGAATCTCCCTTATGATACCCTTGACAAATGACATTCCAGTTTTTACCTGAAAACGTCCATAACCAAGACAGCTAAATCTTGAGGACAGCTATTTGCTAAAAGTTTTTTTTTTTTTTTAACAATAAACCTAAATTAGCCACATTGCAAATTCCATCTATTGCTCATACTTTAGTTCTGACCTTAGGTCCTAATCTACCTTCCATATGACATGTGACCTTTCAAATATTTGTCATTAGCTATTGTATTCTCTCACTCTCCCCTATCTCCTCCTTCCCAGTGTCAGAGCCTTCTCTTCAAAAAGCTAAGCATCTGTGGATAGAGCACTGGAAAAAGAGCCATGACACTTTCTATGTGACCATCTTAATCATTTAATATCTCTGCATCTCAATTTCTTCATCTTTAAAGTGAGAATATCTGTGATACCTCCTTTATGTGAGGTTCAAATGAAGCAGCACATGTAAAGCAATCTACAAACTTTAAAGCGATACATATAGAATATCCTTTTAAAATTTTCTTTTTTAAAATAATCCTTACCTTCTGTCTAGATCAGTGATTCCCAAAGTGGGCGCTACTGCCCCCTAATGGATGCTGCAGTGATCTAGGGAGGCGGTGATGGCCACAGGTGCATTTATCTTTCCTATTAATTGCTTTAACATTTTTTTTAAAATTAATTTCCAGGGGGCTAAGTAATATTTTTTCTGGAAAGGGGGCGGTAGGCCAAAAAAGTTTGGGAACCACTGCTCTAGACCTTGATACTAAGTACCAGTTCCAAGGCAAAAGAGTGGTAAGGGCTAGGCAGTTGAGTTTAAGCAATTTACCTAGGGTCACATGGCTAGGAAGTATCTGAGACCACATCTGAATTCAGGTCCTCTCAACTCCAGGTATGATTCTCTACTCACAGAGCCACTTAATTGCCTCCAACATCCTTCTTAAAATGTGGTCCCCAGAACCAAACCCATGAAGGAAGATGGAAGCCAGCATATGCCAGGCAAATCACACCACTACTACCACTACCACAATCTCCCCATAGACTCTGATGAAGACAACTCAGTACCCTGAAACCTAAGATCCTTGGGTATAGCAATGCTTCTAGTCCAGTGCCTGCAGCTGTCATCTAGGGAAGTAACCCCTGTGGAGATGCAGCCTGGCAACTACTTCTGCAAGTGCTATAGTCAAAGCTACTGAAGTCCCAGAAAAGAAAGTTCTTGACACTGCAGTTCTTGGCACTATCAACAGTTCAATATCAGAAAATGGTAAGATTTTATTAGTGGAAATGCCATTTTGCCAGGAGTCACTGAAACTTTTTGTTTATCTTATAGAAGAAACCTTCCATATGGGTAGTCTCTATTAGAATACCAGGATTTTGAGAGCAGGAATTGTCTTTTCTTTTGAAAGAAAATTCTGAATTTTCTTTCAAAACAAACAAACAAACAAAAAAACCTTTTACTTTTCATCTTAGAATCAACTGAACCCAGATGGTCCTGTTTCCAAAGGTAACTCTCTAACATTAAGTTGCACCTCATGCCTCCCACATTAATAAAACAATCCCACTCTTAATAAAACAATCCCCATTAGATTTGATCTTCTTATATTTACACCTTCATTCTAGACTTGTTGAAATCTTTTTTGGATTCTGTTATTCAATAGGTCAGGGCCACTGCACCTCATCTCTAGAACTTGTGTTCTATTTTGCTTTGATTCTGAGGGGGAGACACACAACTTATCTCATTCATGAGACAATAAATTCCTTGAGGAAAGAATCCAGGTCTTATTTTTCTTAATATCTCCAATATCCCCCACATTCTTTTAGCTCCCCATTATGTTATTTCCCCCATTAGAATATAAACCTCTTGAGGGTCGCAGTTGTCTTACTTGCATTTGCATCCCTAGCACTTGACACAGTGCCATGCACATAGTAAGTACTTAATAAATGCTTTATTATTAATTCATTCAATACTTAGCACAACACCAGGGACTGTTAAAAATTAATTTATTCAGCCAATGGTTATTATCCCAGAAGAGGTATCTCATGGTAAGACAAAAGTCATAAGAGTTCCTCTGGCTTAATATCATTATTTCCCACATATCCTACCTGACAAATCATTAATTTTTCACTCATTCTAACATTTATCAAGTGCCAACTAAGTGCTGTGCAAAGTACAAGATCCTGGGGGCAGAAGGATCTGGTCTTATAATTTATAAGACAAGGTCCTGCCTTCAAAGCACACAATCTACCTTCAAGGGTGATATTTATAAGATTAATACAATACAAATTAGAATATGAATGTGTAAGGTTATAAAAATCAAGATGTTCAAAGAATTAACTTCCTTGACTTTTTGCCTCTTTTTTTTTTTTTAACTCTGCTAGGCATAAAATTAGCTTCCTTTTTCAGTATTTTACTACTTATTAAATTGAGACTGTTTCTCAAGATAGGATCATATATCTTTCTTTTTCCCTGACAAACTAATAAAGCACATTTCAAATACGAGACAATTCAACAATTGAACAAATTGTCGTTAAATACCTCCTATGTTTAAGGCATTGTGTTAGGTGCTAGGGACACAAAAAACAAAATCAAAATGGTCTATAATATCAAATAGACTGCATTCTACCAAGGAATATAATATATATACACATAAGTAATTACAAAGTCATTTCTGGAGAGAGAAAGTATTAACAAACTGAGGTGCATTAGGTGGGGTAGATAAGCCAGGAAAAACTTTGGTGGGAGATAGCATCTCAGCTGAGCCTTGAAGAAAGGTAACAGTTATTTCAGAAATGGACTGGAGTTGCACTGAGACAGAAAATGAAATGTTGAGTTTGGGGAACGACTAATAGGCTGGTTTGTCTATAAGTAGAATGAAGGAGAACAATATTAAATAAATCAAGTAAACAAGGTGGAAACTAGACAGAGGAAAATTTTTTAACTATTAGGATGGATTTGCATTTTATACTGGAGGCAATGGGGGTGCCACTGAAGTTTCTGGAGCACAGGAATGGCATGGTCAGATCTGACTATAATTGAATAGTGGAGAGACTAGAATCAGGGAGATCAATTAGGAGGCTATGTTGTAATTGTAGAGGGCTGACCCAAGATAGAGGATGTAAGGGGACAGATGTCAAAGACTTGGGAGGTAGAATTGGCAAGAATGGGCAACTTATTGCATATAGGGTTCAGGGAAGGAAGTAGAAGAAATCAAGAATGATTTAGATGTAGCACATGTAGGTGATTCAAAGAATGGTAGCATCTTAATAAAATTAAGGAAATTTAGAGGAAAGATGTGTTCATTAGGGAAGATAGTGATCTATTTAGGCTAAGATGAACTGATGCCTTTTGGGACATGCAGGTAGAGATACCCATCAGGTAATCAGCAACATAAAACTAGAATTTAAAGATTAAGGCTATAGGGAAAAGTATAGCTCTATATATTTAGGAACAATATGCATAACAAATATTTGGTGACTAAATAGAAATATGGGAAAATAAAGAATTTTGTACAAAAATGTTTTAAAATTGAGATAATTTTTAAACTATGGATAATTGTATGCAGTTTCACTTTTCTATTTGCAAAGATATGGGACTCACTAAACAACTAAGAAAAGTAGATTTTTACTAATTGTGCTCTAGACTCTACTATTGCAGAACCAAAAGGTGGTAATAAACAGTAACCCACTTAACGTCCTACAGAGATTTGCTGTTAGTCTCTTTATTAAGAAATCAATAGTCTGATTTTAAGCTTCCAAATGTTCCACAGTCAAATTAGTTCAGAAAAAATTGCTCTGAACTTCTACAAGGTAATGGTCCTTAGGCCTGAGTTATTTATTTATTAAATAAGTAATAATTCCAGTAGAGGAGAAATAGCTCTTGCTTCTTCATTCAAACTGATTACTTTGGCTTTCCTGACACTATTCTTCCCTAAGTTTTCTTGCTACTTTTTGCTTCCTTCAGCTATTACATTTTTCCCTCCAGCTCTTATGTAACCAACAAGCAAAGGCTCACTGTCTAACCAAAACATCCATTTTCCTTGCCCAGAAAAACTGTCAAAAACAAACAGGAGTTTTCCATATGAGGTTCTTCCCCAAATAGACTTGAACTAGGCTTGACCAGTTGGACAACATCTTTTGATTACTTTTAGAAATCTTGGTATTAGATAAACAAATGGGACTTCAAAAGTCAACCTCACTAAAATTTTAAATTTGTTATCAAAGCTGTCATTTGGTCTTTCTTTCAATGTAATTCCCAAATTCCAGGATTTTACAAACTACGTTCCAAAGAACTATGGCTCTCTATGCCATGTTCTGAGAGCCTACCAGAAGTTCATTCTATCAATATTTTCCCAATCAAAATATTAACTATTATTTATCAAAATATTTTTAACAGAAATTTTTCATTTCTTTATTTCCAGGTCATACTCTTACCAACCTAGGAACCAAGTTAAGGCTTCCATCAAAATATTTTAAGCTCCCAAATGTTCCACAGTCAAATTAGTTCAGAAAAAATTGCTCTGAACTTCTACAAGGTAATGGTCCTTAGGCCTGAGTTATCAAAAGCAGAGTGTTTACAAGAGACAATTCTTATTATAAACAGTCTAATTGAAGATACATATCCCATTATTTACTATAGATATGTGCCACTCCACTCCATGGTGTTAGTATTTCCCTTGAATAAACTAGCTGGACAAGTCTGAATAACTGAGGTTTATGATATGTAAAATATAATTATGAAAATAGTATTAAGTAATGGTTATTGTTCTCATTTTATGACAACCATTAAGCAGTGTTTTTGCCCTACTGGTTATATAATTAGAACACATGGACAATATAGTCATTGATTTGCAAAAATTAAATGCTCCTTTCCTCCAAATTTCAAGTTGACCTCTCCTCAAATTATCCCAAAGGTTAAATTTAAAAATAAGGTTTCAAACAAAAACAGTAGGCTAAA
Organism: Gracilinanus agilis; assembly: GCF_016433145.1. Classification (NCBI taxonomy): domain Eukaryota; kingdom Metazoa; phylum Chordata; class Mammalia; order Didelphimorphia; family Didelphidae; genus Gracilinanus; species Gracilinanus agilis. The sequence continues at coordinate 489,921,508 of NC_058131.1, forward strand.
TAAAAGGATGAAGGTGGGGAAGCCCAAATGTTTTCTTTCCATTTCAGCTTCTCTTTGGATATTTTAAAGATTACTCATTTAAAATATATTTATTTTTGGCAAGCTCATGAATATATTTACCTTTTCACCTACCAAAGGAAAGAAAACTTTCAGATACATATTCTTATTTGTCTAAATTTTATTTTTAAGTGTATCATTTGATCAATAATTACAGTGATAATTTTAGTTAGTTACATATGACCACAGCAAGTTACAGTTATTATGTTTCCTTATATTTAAAAACAAAAAAGTTAATCACTATAACTTGTTGCATTTAACTCCTAATAATATGCATTACAAGTAATCTGTAGTTTAAACTTATTTCTATGATGCTTCTTGCCTGATTATGAAGTGAGTCCCTTATTTATGAAACATAAAAGTAGTACTTTGCATACAAATATATTATCTGTATTTTTCAAACTTTTTAGTCAACTTTTTGGGTTATCCCCTACGTATGTGCATATTTCCTTCTACTTATTCAACAAATATTTATTATGATGGTTAACATACTTTAAAATAAATAATTATACTTACCAACAGGATGGGAAAAAAGTTAGTAAGAACTAAATACAAGGAGTCACAATAATAAAATTTGTTTATGAATACAAGAATACATGGTAGTTTCAGTTACCAGATTTCATCCCTATTGCATCATATGCACAGCAACTCTTTTTAGAAACAACTAAGCACTAACAGGTTTCAGGTAAAGAAAATATTGACAGATCTTAACCCATTTACTAAAACCTGGAAAGAAATATACTCCAGATGGTAATGTTAAGACTGTTCACAAAGCATAAGCTATTTTCTTTTTGAAATAAGTAGACATTCTGTTATGATGATGAATGAGTCACTTGTTAATTTTTGATATTTTATGTTCAAAGGGGGAATGAATCTATTGGAGTTCCTTTTAAAGGAGGGACCATTTAAAAAAGACAATGCTTTTGATGAATAGTTAAAGAGACTCCATATTATTAGTTTTTCAAGATCATAGTTAATCAGAACTTAGATCAAAGAGAAAAAATGGTTAGGGCATAAGTTAGTAGTACTCAATACTTATGGATTTTGCACTCAATATCATCATATCCATGATAGTATATTTTTCATCATAGGTAATAGTTTAAGATTCTTTTTTAAATGTAAATTTTCCTTTGATAAAAAGGAAAATTTACATTTTTAAAATCATTTAGGAAAGCAGCATATTGCTGTTGATATGGTTTCACAGAAAAGTGATCACAATTTAATCTATGTCAAATAAATTAAAATTGATTGATACCAACTTTAAAAAGAAAGAAGAGACAATAATGTAGTAAAAAGCGATCTGTCAGGGGGCAGCGGGGTAGCTCAGTGGATTGAGAGTCAGGCCTAGAGACAGAAGGTCCTAGGTTCAAATCCGGCCTCAGACACTTCCCAGCTGTGTGACCCTGGGCAAGTCACTTCACTCCCACTGACCATCCTTACCACTCTTCCACCAAGGAGCCAATACACAGAAGTTAAGGGTTTAAAAACAAACAAACAAACAAAAAGCGATCTGTCCATTCTTTGCTATACCACTGATCTTGGTTAAATAGTAAGGCTCTCTATACTTTGATTCCCTACTATGTAAAAAAATAGGATACCACTGTTCTTTCCTGTCACAGGGATGATGGAAGCATTAATGATAGCATTTTGGAGGAGGGGAAGTCAGGATATAAATCTAAGATAAAAAGTACTATTTTTTTTGGAATCGATTCAAACCCTAGCTTGTTAGCTATATGTTAGCAGCAAGTTACTTTCCCTTTTTGGGTCTCAGTTTCTTCTTCTGTAAAATGATTCTGGGAGCCTTTGCCGTGTTCTCCATAGATAATAAGCAGCAACATTTCCCAGGATCCTGTTCTGAACTCTCTGAATTTATGCAGGTTTTATAGTTTCTGCTGTTTATTTGTGACAGGGGCAATTAGATTTGAGGTTCGACCATTTCAGCGGAATATTAAAAAATAATATCACTGGTAGGACAGTTCAAATCATTTCATGAATTACTTTAAATATAGCTAGATAGAATAATAAAGCAAAAATCTAAAAAAGTCAGTAGAGGCAGCTGGTAGCTCAGTAGGTAGAACACTGGGCCTGGAGTCAGAAGATCTGAGTTTCAATCCAGCTTCAGACACCTCATAGCAGTGTGACCCTGTGCAAGTCGTCATTTAACCTTTGACTATCTGACAAAAGGCTCCAATGGAGAAGGAAATAGAAAATCACTCTAGTATCTTTGCCAAGAAAACCCATGGACAGCTATGATCCAGGGGGTCATGAAGAGCTGTACTACAACTGAACACAACAAAGCAGTTGCCAGCTATTGAGGCAGGTATCTTAGGTTAGGCATTTCTGGGAAAAAAAACAAAACAAAACATGTTTTGTTTTTTTTTTTTAAAATAATGTTCCAAAGGAAACTATGTTGTAAGAGTTAACAACAACAAAGTTAACAGCTCCTAAGGCCATAGATAGATAAGAGATATCTAAAACTGAGAGGATCCCTCACAAATCATAGAGCACAAGCTTTTCATTTTATATAAGGGGAAACAGACTTTCCCCACAGGGCTTAACACAGTGCTGGTACACAGTAGGGACTTCATTACTGCTTAATGACTTTAAAAAAGAGAAGTTAAGTGATTTATCTAAGGCCATACTGATTGTACAATAAGACAGGATTTGGAACCAACTCCTCCAATTGTAGAGCTAATGTTCTTTTCACTGCTATATACTGCCTCTTAGTTGTCTAAAACTTGAGAAATTGGTTAAACATTATTTTAATCTCCTTGCTAACTGGCCTGTAGTGGAAAGGGCTGGTCCATACAACTTAGAAACAAACAATCTGAAACATTTAACAATAGAAACAAACAAAAATAACTCACAAGAAGCTTTCATTTTTAAGATGAGGATCTATATCTCTATAAATTATCAGAGCCTGTGACAGTTCAAGAAAAAAAAAGACCATCTGTCCTACAATTATTTTGTATTATTTTTTTAAAAATAAATGGAAGAAAACCACTTTTATCTCTGAATAAAGACATTTTAGCTAGTATTTATAAATGACAAATGAACCTTTGAATACTGACTATGTTGCCAAATATATGTGTCTTGTACAAGATAAGAGCAGTATTTTGATCCTTCAAAGCAGAATTAGAAATAAAATTGGCAAAAACAGAAAACCTGAAGGAAGTTAGACTATCGACAGGTAGGTAGATTTTTTTCAACATCTGGGCATTTAAACTTTTATAAAGTATCATATAAACCTGTATTTTAAACAAATCAAAGGCAAAAGTAATCTAAATTTCTACTATGAAGAAAGTCTATAAGATTTAATCTTATTCCAAGAGCATTAACTACCCTGCAGCCAACTGAATTTTTATGAGTTATCTTTCTGCATATATGTATATTGTTTTAATCTGTCACATACCCTTTCATGTTAAGAAAATTATGTAACTGTCATGTAAAAAAGCTGTGTGGTTTAGTAGGAAGAACAAGGAATTTAGAATCAAGGAACCTTAGTTTGAATCCAAGCTACAAAACTTACTACTTGCATGATCTTGGACAAGTCATTCAACTTCTCTAGGCTTCAATTTCTTTATCTGTAAAATGAGTGGGGTGGACTAGTTTCCAGGGTCCCTTCCCTTCCATGATATAAACGCCATGGTTTTAAATGCTGGCCGACAGTTTATGTTATAAGTTGGAACAAAACATTTACTGAAAAAGCATCCTGTTCAAACAGATACAATGTTATGGAATGTAGCATTCCAGGATTAGTATCAGTTGAACCAGAGTACAACAATATAGTCAGATAGTTACTTATAATCTGGTATGTACATAGTAGTTTATATGTTGTCTCCTCTATTACGATGTAAGCTCCTTGAGGGCAATGACTATTTTTTTATTTTTTTTGGTCTTTCTCCTTTCTCTCAAGCCTAGCATAGTGCTTAGCACATACTAAGTGTTAGTTAGATAAATATGTATTGACTGACAACCCTATTTTATTTGATCAAAAGATTTCCAAGGCAAGATCTAGTTTTTAATGAAAATTTAACATGATTTGAAAAACCACTCAAAGTCTGTGTCCTAATAATGGCAATGGGTCAACATAATTTTACTTATATAAGGTATAATATGTTGTCAGTTTTAAAAAAATGAGAAATATCAAACTATGTAAGTTACCAATAATAGAATTTTGAAATGGGAACTTTCATTTTAGAAGCAGAATAATCAAGGGAATGCAACAATTTTGAATTAGGCCAGATATTTGGAGATCCAAATAATCACTTGGACAACCTCTTGCAGAAGACAAAAGAGAAACATTCTTTTTGTGGTTAAAAATAAAGACAAAATATATGAAGCACTATATAGATTTTAGTTATTATTAGTATGATCTATTTATGGACACTGATGAAAATTCTAGCAGTACTGTTGCTCTGGTTTGGGCAAAAAACACTTTCAGAAGCTAAGAAGGTCTTTTAAAGAAGGTAGCTGAGGAAGGATCTTGAAAAGCATTCCAAATTCTAATTAAGGCCCCCAAATAGATAAACACACCAAAAGAAAAAGGCACAAAAAATGACTCTAATGCAGAGACCAAATCAAATGACAAGACATTCCTTTTAGGACATCTTTTTTTAGTGCCAAACCACAAAACATCAAAAGCTATTTGCCACCCTTTCTGAACTAATTTCTTCCTTAAACCTGACTGCAAACAAATCTGAAGCCATTCCTAATCCAATCCTCCAGCCACTTTCTCAATAACAAGGACAAAATATAAATATAAACAAAACATAAACAGAGTACAATGGAGGCCAATGCATATGGTAAGTCTCCAAATACAATATTAACTACTTAAAACTAGGTGTCCCCTTTCTCCAGTGACAGCCCATGAAGCACAAGCTAAATAGAATCTGGAAACTCAAATTGTGGGGTGCCCTGACTTCTGGAGTATTCTCAATGCTTAAGGCAGGGCCCGAGGAAGGGGCAGGCACGAAAGCTTTTCTCTTACTCCTCAGTTCCAAGAGTCAGTGGAGTAGGGGCTGCAGGGGTCCCTAGCCAGCTGTTGAGATAAGATGGGTGAGGTGTTTATGTAGGTAGATGGGTGGGTGTGCGTGTGTGTGGGGGGGGGTTTGGAGGGGGGGACGTCGGGAAGGCCTCCATTTCCAGCCTCTTCTAGGACACCCTCCATATCCCCTTAACCACCAGCCCCTCTACGCTCCTACAAGCCCGAAGCGCTCACAACCCAGGTTAACCGAAGCCTTGGTAGGAGTGACAGGGTTGGGGGAGCGCGTGGGGACGGAACCCTCCAGGCGGGGGTTGGGATGGGCCGGGACCGATTGAGAGGGGGTCCTTATTCCGCCGCCGGCTCGGCCTTCTTTGTGGGTCTTTCTCCCAGCCCAGGCCGGGCCTTGGAGAAGAGGAAGGAGGCAGAGGCGGCGGCCCCGGAGTCCCTCAGCTTGGACCAAAGCAGGGGGGCGGGTACTGACCCGAAGCCGCCCACACCGCGCCGCAGACCAGGAGCGCCCCATACAGCAGCAGGGCCAGCCTGACCCGGACGCGCATCCTGCCGCCGCCGCCGCCGCCACCGCCGCCGGGGCCGAAGTGCCGATGCCACCCTCCCGTCAACAGTAGTGTCTTCGTAGGCGCCTCTGCTGCCTCTTCAGCTACGGGATCAGCCGCTGCCGCCCGGCTTCCTGCTCAGGCCACTTGGAGCACCCTCCCTCCGGTCCCTCCCCTCAACCCTAGGTCGTAGCCAATCCTGATCCCGGCCCGTCGAGTGTCGTGGCCAATCACCGTAGCCGCCCCGCCCTCCATATCGTCCCGCCTCACAGGGTCAACCAACCACCAATCGTGGCGCGCCGTCCTGCACACCGGCCTCCTTAGTTGGGCCACGGACGCGCCGACATGGCCCCAGCTAATTGGCGGCTCTGGGTCTCAACAAAGCTAGGGCGAGGCACCGGGAGAGAAAAAGAAAGGCAAAAGTGCGGATGCGTACTTGAACTACGATATCCATAATGCCTTGTCATGAACCTCCTCACTCAGGCCTCTTGGGAAATGTAGTACAGGTTGAACCTTGGTTTAAAGGTGTTGGGTAAGATGCTGGTTTAAATGTTGCTGAAAGGACTGGACTTTCCCTGACAAAGAGGCCAGGCCCTTGACATTGGTGAATAACTCTACCTGATCCCAAAATGTGTTGAGGTTGGGTAAAGTGGGGGTAAAATAAAATGTTAAATGGCAGAAAACGCCTGCTCTTATTTAGGACAGAAAACAGAATACCTGTAATGTATTAAGCTCACAGAACACACGCACACATGCTTTTTACTTTACCTACCTGAACTGATATTGCGGCAGCAGGATGACACTTGCCAGTCATAATCTAGAACATGTGTCAACATGAAAACCCTACCTCAGGAGAGGCTTCTTTTTAGGGTCATTTTAAAAGTTTTTTGTGTTTTCATTCCTGCCTGTTGTTGTTGTTGTTTGGGTAAAGCTTATTTGAATAAACTGGTGTGAACTGAAAAACTGAAACTGCTAACTGCCTGGGAGGAGTTGAGGGGAGAGTTTTCTACTTAAAAGATCATACTTTAGAGTTGGAGGGATTTGTGGAGGACACATCAATACAACTCCATTTTACAGATGAAGAAATTGAGGTCCCAAAGAAGTGAACTAATTTCCTCAAGGTCATACTGGTAGTAAATATCAGATTTGAAAGTAGTTCCTCTGACTCCAAATGGAAAGTTCTTTCCATGATACTGCTACACCTCACACCAAGATGCAAAAAAAAATCCCACAGAGGCATCAATTGCCTTATCCGAAAATGATGGGATTGGATTAGGATGATCTCCAAGATGCAACAGAAAACAACCTAACAATGTCATCTCATCTCATGTTCTGATTCTCATCCCCAACAGGATGCCTGAACATCCAAGTTGTAGGCCATCTTCCTGGTCCCCAAAACTTAACTATTCTATATGAATAGCTCCTTTCTCCTCCCAAACTACTTGCTGCTTTTATGGACTTTCTGTGACCTTCTTTTCTTTTGAAGTAACTAATTATTATTGGGATATAATGACTTGGCTTCCTGTGTAGAGAGTTAGCTCAATGGATACATAAATTACTGAAAATTAATTTTGGTTATAGTTGCCCTCTTATTCTAAACCATTTTGTAAGATGCCTAGTCTTACAATTTTCCAATCTCAACGTTACCGTATGTTTCATATGTCCACCCATACACTTAAGAAAGTATCAACCAGCTAGTCAGAGAACATAGTTTGGGAGATTAGTGTTCTGTGTTCCTTTTGAGAAAATGTTCTTTCCCAGGAAGAATCAAATGAAGGATGAATGGCATTCTTTCTCTGGTCCAAATATGCACATGTTTCTTTTATCTTGAAACTCTTTAATCTGAACTTTTGGTGCCTTCTAGTTAACATCAAATACCTTCCTACCTTTTGCTTCCAAACTTTAGGAATGAATGTCTTTTTTATTTACTCCATCTTTAACATCTCCTTCCCTGTCCCATTACTATGCTATAACTATAATCTCAAAAATTATGATTCCTTTGATGCTAGATATGATACACTTTGGATATTGCCTTTTATTTGTCTTCATTCTTCTTCACTTCTTTGTTGTATTTGATACTTTGGAGCACTCTTGCCTTCTTGAAACACTTTTCTCTTTGCTTGACTGATATACTATTCCAGTTCTCCTTCTGCCTCTAATTAATTCTCTTTTTCCTTCTTCAGTTCTGCCCTCTAAATATGTTATCCCCAAGATCCTCTGCTTTTCTCTCTTTGTAGTTGCTTAAAATTATACATTCTCACAGCTTCAACTTTAACCTCTCTGCTGGAGACTCCCAAATACCAAGTTCCAATTTCATATCCTTTGCCATCTAATGGACATTTCTATTTCTATTGGAATCTTTTTCTATTACCTCAATTCAATATGTCTAAAATAAAATCCATTATTTCATCCTTTCCCTCAAAGTGTCACTCATTCCAATTTCTGTTGTTCTATAAGTTTTGTACTAGGATTAAGGCCTTGAGACTTTTCTATCCCTTCTATCAAATCACCAAATCTTGCCATTTTTTTCTTCCCAGGAGAAGATTTTTTTTAATTTTTTCCTTTCTTTTTCATTGTCTTCTTGGTCTTCATTATACTGTATTTTGTTTATTGACACACCTAGACAACCTATATAACTCTATTTGTCCTTTTTTAACCAATCCTTTGAAAATCTTCTTCCTTAAATACTGTTTTCATTCTTATACAACCCTGTTTAGAAAAATTCTAATGGTTTAAAAAAAAAAAGAATCTTGAGATTTTGGATAAAAGCTAGACCAAATAGTCTGACTCCTTCATGTTGTGAAATTAGAATCTGTTACCCTAAAAACTACGATTCCCAGAACCCCACTCACTTCCTGTTGTTACGTGCTGACATAGACAGGATATAAATTAGGTAGAGTTCCATGTCTAGCTCTCTCTGTCTTCCTGTTGAGGCTTTAGTGGAGCAGGTATTTTGAGCAGGTAGAAAAACTTGGTCACGTGGTTCTATTTTGTCAGATAACAAACTTTATAAAATATAATACTTCAAGTATAGCACATTAACTTAACACTTAACAATGTTACAGTTGAAGAAACTGAAGAAGAAAGATAAATTGATTTGCCCTAGGTAGTGCTGCTAATTAATGGTAGAGATGGGCATAGAATTTAGATCTTTGGATTTCTAATGTAGAATTCTTCCCTCTGTAATACACTATTTCAGTGATGGGCAAACTTTTTAAAGAGGGGGCCAAAGGAAAGGAAATGCTCATCTGTCAGTCTGTTTCTAAGGCAACTCTTTTGAAGTTTCATTGTATCGTATCCTACTCATTGTATTCGTCAGATTAGGAATAATGTCATGCAAAGGGATAGAACATTTCAGGGAGTGGCATCTGGCCTGAGGGCCATAGTTTGACCATTACTGCACTATTCCTTCCTTCCTTCTTTCCTTCCTTCCTTCCTTCCTTCCTTCCTTCCTTCCTTCCTTCCTTCCTTCCTTCCTTCCTCTCTTTCTCTCTCTCTCTCTTTTTTCTTCCTTTTAGTGCCTTCTCTCCATTGATTATCTCCAATTGATCATGTGTATATGTATACAATACGAACATATATACATATATCTATATAACATACATATATACACACTAACTAGCTTGCTACCAATCTATCTATCTAGGTGATACCTAGCTGTTTGTATGTTATCTCCCCCATTTGAATGTGAACACCTTAAGAAAAGGGACTGTTTTTTACCTTTCTTTGAATCCCTAGTATTTATTTATTAAGTACTTAATAAATGTTTGTAGATTGACTGACAGATACTATTCAGAGTTCTAGGGATAAAAAGCTAAAAAGAAGAACCCTTGCTTTCCTGAGCATTATATTTTATAGTGGTAGGTAACATGTACAACATTTACACAAATACACATCCACACATACACACACACAAATCTAGTGCAAGGTAGTTTTTCAGGGAGGCACTAGCTTTTGGGGGAATCAGAAAATCCTCACACTGGAGTTGGCATTTGAGGTGAGCTTTAAAGAAAACTAGAAATTCTAAGAGGTAGAGGTAAGGAGGGAATTCATTCCAGGCATGGGGATAAGTCTGGATACAGAGGTAGGAAGATGGGAGTTGGAGTATCATATGTGAGAAACACTGTAGCAGGATCCAAGAGAACATCAAGTGGAAATAATATATAATAAGTCTAAAAGGGCAATTTGAAGCTAAATTGTGAAAATCTTTAAAAATGCCTAACAGAGTAGTTTGTATTTGATTCTAGAAGTAATAGGAAGCTGTTAGAATTACCTGAGCAAAGGAAAAACTTCATCAGACCTGCACTTTAGGAATATTATTTTGCCAACTTTGGGTGGATGGATTAGAAAGAGAAGAGACTTGAGGCAAGGAGAACAATTAGGAGGCTATTACAATAAGCTAGGTAAGGGGCATCTAGGACCCTCAGTGGATACAGTCAGGTCTGGATATGGGAGGTCCTGGGTTCAAATCTGCCTTCAGACACCTCCTAGTTGTGTGACCCTGGGCAAGTCACTTAACCCCAGTTGCCCAGCCCTCAAAGATCTTCTGCTTTGAAATCAATATGTAGTATCCAAGAAAACAATATACCAGCCTAAATGAGTGTTATGGCTATGTGAGTGGTAAGAAGGGAACAGATATAAGAGATATTGTGGAGGAAGAATAAATATTATTTTACAACTGTAATGTTGGGGTGGTAATTGGGATGCAAAGCCTATCCTGAGGTAACAACACAGACCAGTATATAACAAATAATAGATGAAAGATTTATTAATTAAGGGAAGGTGAAAAAGGGATTTGGATGATTCTAATCTAATGTCTTCTAACTAAAACCCACCAAATCTAAATGTCTTGTTACCAGGAGTCTTCTTGGATTTTAAACTACACTGATCTTACCTATCTGTCTAAAGCCCAGACCCTAATATAAAGAAACCTACACTGACCCAAAACTCCCTTCTTTTTGGTGGTAATAGAAGGTACTTGGTTTTGGCAGTTAGGCAGGACAGGGCCCAAGAAAAAGTCCTGGATCCAGAAGGATCCTAGACCGAGTTTTACTGACAGATGGCCCAGATGAATTCAGTATCACACCAGGAACTATGTAGATATCAGTCAGGTAGCAGGGAAGCAGGATAACAGAGCAGCAAGATAGAAACAGCCGAGGGAAAGTAGCTTGTCTCTCTCCAGGCCTAAACCCAGAACAAAGCCCAGCTCAAGGACAACTGTCTCTAACAGCCCAGCTCTCTCCACAGGATTTCAAAATCCTGCATTCTGCTCCCCATGCTTCTGCCCTCTGCAAACTTATACACTTTAACTTAACTTTTCCTATAACACAACTGGTTGGATCAATATGTGTGAGGGAGGGGACAAAGTCAGGAATAATCTCCTTACTCTCCCTTCTATACAAAACATGCTCATTCCTTCCTCTATGACACTCATGCCGTCTATGATGGAATGCCATCTGATCCTTCCACTCCCATCTATCCAAATCTTATCTATTATTTAAATTGAACTCAAGTCTCATCTCTGCCATAAAACATCCCATGATGATTCTAGCCTACATTGATTTCTATACGTTCTAAATTTCTTTGCTGGCAGAGTAGTAGCTAAGGCAGTGAAGTAGAGTCACAGAAGAGAGTTACCTTGCCAAGAGTAACCACAAAGCATGAGAACACTGAATGAATGAATGAATGAATGAATAGATGAATTCATTAGCTCAAAGCTTTTCATTACTTCTCTCCTTCCTACTTTTCTAGCTATCTTACACTTTACTCTTCTATATAAGCTACACTCTAGCTATACTGGCCTGCATTCACTTCTTCAGATGATTAACGGCCTATATAATAGCTGTCCCCAATATCTAGAATATTCTGCCGTCTGGTCTCACCTCTACCTCTTAATTTCCTTAGCATCCTTGAAGAATCAGCTTATATCCTGCACTTAATCCCCCAAGAACCTTTAAAATTACTTTCATCTACTTTGAAAGTATAAGGATGATATTAGAAAATAAGTATTGTTTTATTAGTTTAAAGATAAAAAGTAGAGAAGCTGGCTTGAGGAAGAATTGGAGTTTCAAATAGAGCTGAGAGAGAGTGTTAATTTCAACTGGTGGCAGTTATAACTTATTTCTATGACAGTTACATGCTCTGGGTGTGGCATTCCAGGAGTTGGCTTCTGGCAGTCAACAGAGCCACATACAGATTCTTTCTCTCTCAGAGCTAGAGAAGGTAACATCTTTGCCTCTCTCTATCTTGGTCTGAGGGAAAGACTTGAAGGAGTGGAGTGTTTTCTTTTCCAACTTAGGAAACACTATTCATTTATCTGTTACTGTCTATGGATTGGATAAACTGTGAAAAGACCAAACAAAACCTGGTCTTTGGTTTGGACTCTGAGTTTGTTGAGACTATTGTGGAGACTCAACCAGCTAGCCTTGGTTATCTTTATAACTTAAAGGCAAAATTAAGAGTTATAATGTTTAGGTTTATTTAGAATAGTATAAATTTGGTTAGTTAGATCAGGGAGGATTAGCGTAGTCTATGAACCACAGGAGAAGCAGTTTCTTGCGGGACCTGGGAGTTTATTTGGGTGGAGTTAGAATCCCTTAGAATTAGAAATCATTTTTCCATTATATATATTTAAATAGTTTATTTTTCATAAACAACAGTCTCTTTAGTGTTCCTTTTGCCTTGCATTGCTTGTCTAATATTATTTTTATAGTTTGGAGAGCCACAAAGGACAAGGAACCTAAAAATTCTGATTTTAAGGGTCCAACTGTCAACTTGGGCAGTTGGAACTGTTATCTCAGCAGGGGGTCTGTTGAAGCCGCTAGAGCTGACAGTTCCACTGTGAGCTATAGTAACAGTGAGCTGAACTCTAGGTTGCTAAAAACTCATCTCCCAATCAACTTGATACAAAGACTCTGCAGACTCAGAAAAATATGATGAATTAAATCACCATGGTATTTTTTCTATTACCTATGACTTCTCTCATTTTTACTACTATATCAGAATATATAAAAAATTTATTGGTCTGTGACTTCCTAATGCCACTACTTTCATTGATGCTGTTAAAACTAATCTCTTATGTCCCTGTGCTGCTATTGTTTTTCATGTGCTTTTACATGATCGTCATCAAATCTTTGGCAATGTAGTTTAAATATTTAAAAGCAAGCATCAAATAAGCTAGTGCAAAGAATGATCTAATGTTAAAAGTGAACTATCTAGAGACTAAACTAGATAGAATACAAACTCAATATGAGGAATTACTCAAGGCTAAAGGGACAATCACAGAAACTAAAGAATATGAAGCAACTAAATTCGAGGGTGCAACTACATAAGACAAACCAACTAAATTAGAAATGGAAACGGAAGCATCAGAAAGCAAAGAAGCTCATATGTTCCCTCTAAGTGAGGTGCCCATAGTGAACCCAGAGCATGGTATACAGAATCTCATATGTCACAAAAGGTTTTTACAAGCTGATATTGACAGTTTTAAGAAAAATACACCAAAATATGAAGAAGAGTCAAAGGGAGTTGTAAGGTAGTTCAAGCTCTTAAGCTTTACAACCCTTCTTATTTGGACTTTGACATCCTTAAGGATGAATTTTTGACAAAAAGAGAAAAACAGCAGATTATAGATAACACTAATAATAACCCTCTAATTGCTTATTGGCCAACTGAGGACCCTGGTTGGGAAGTTAACACTGTTGCAGGGTACAGAAATTTAACTACAGCCAGGGAAGCAATAATTGAAACTATGAGACAAAATTCTAGACGTCCAGGAACCTGGTCTAAATTTAAGCACCTAAAGCAGGAAGTGTGAGAGACTCCCTCCACTTTCCTCAATAGAATTATTGACTGTGCAGAAAAATGGATTGGGTTGGATATTTTAACAGACAAAAATGTAAATCACATTTGCAGGCAGTTTGTGAAAAATGCATGCCCTGTGATCCGAAACTATTTTTGGAGTAACTGTCCAAATTGGTTTGATATAGGTCTTGATGAAATTCAGAGAATTGCTAACTATGTTTTCAAAGATGAAAAAGATAGGCAATCAGAAGAGAAAAATGATATAATTGATAATTTAACCAAAGAAATCAGAGAGCTTAAACAAAAACTAAGATCCAGTGAAGTGCAGGAAAAAACAGTAGCTGCACTAAGAACTTATAGACAACCCAGAAATAACTACAACACTAGTCAATACAGACAAACCCCAAGATGTTTCCTTTGCCACAGACCTGGTCATCTCATGAGAGATTGCAGATTTAGGGGACAATTCTTTGGACAAAATTTCAGGGGAAACCGAGGCAATAGATTTATTCGCTTTTATGGATTCAGGCAAAATGGATATAGAAATTATGGGCATAATAACAGATTTAATAATGGATTTGATAATGCATTCCAGTATGGGAGACCAAACTACCCAAATTATTTTGATACTGGATAATTCACAACAAGCCCCAGACCTGAATATCATGCAAGAATATATCAAAGCAGGTGATCATCCAAAATATTCCCAAGTAGCTGGTGAAAATCCCCCAAAACACGATATGCTTAAAGATGCAACTTCATTATGAAGGTGTGCCAAGGCCTGTGCAGTTAAAGATATAGTATATGGAGAATAGTTCTTGGAACATAGAAAGCACTCAATAACTAATTGCTAACTGACTAACTGACCTACATGCTTTTCTGTGGGATCAGAGGTTTCCAGAGGTGAATCTTAAGGCTATCAACTGACACTTGGCATTAACTGAAAATAACTGACCTCAGTTTAGTTGGTAGACTTATGTCTTGCTGGGAGCCATCAAACCTACCCTATCTGACATGGTTGCAGGTGGGAATCTAAGGAAGAAAGAGCAGTCCTCATGGAGGATGGAAATACCCACTCAAATTCCCCCGTGTGACCTCTCTCTTACTAATACACTCTATTAATGGATTTATAATGATCAGTAACACTACTTAACACCAGAGAAATACAGAAGAATAGCTGAAGGCTGCCAAGGGCCACTATAGATTCCCAGGAAAATCCCGCCCTTACATGTAATGATACAGAAATTCCCCTAAAAGTTACTTTATAACAACCCAGCAGATAATGAGTTAATGCTAAAGATTCTAAAACCCCAACAAAACTGTACTTCAATTTTTCACTCCCATATACAGGAGCTTGCATAATAACAGGCCAGGACTGTTTCCAAGCCTCCCCTGATCCCTGAGCCAGAATGCTAAAACAGGGAAGACAATGGATGAATTATAGAAAAGATAAGGCTGACACATTCCATTACACTGGACTGTTTTATTAACCCCATAACCTAGAGAACACATCAAAAATACCTTTGAAAAACATTGAAAAATGATAGGCTCTTATTACAATAAAACTTGGGTTAATTGTATCTTTTGAAATCTGATTGATTGTGTAGCTGGTTAAATGTAACGAATAATTATTGATTAATTGTGCAATGAATTAGAGTAAAAAAATAACCATTCATAGTTTAATCAATAAAATGTAATGAACCATTATTCTTAGCTGAAATACATGTCTTGAACCTCACGGATGGGTGGAAGAATAATTTATAGCCCAGTAAACTCCCATGACAAAGAACACAAACATTTTCTGCAAAGCTTTGCATCTTTTGTTTAGTCAAAGAAAATAGGATAATTATAGAATGCCAATCAAATGATTTTGTTATTTAGTAAAAGTTAATGTGTGATTTATTCATTATCTCCAAGAAAAGATGTATGTTGAAAATGAAATTCCATGCCAAACATATCTTAAAGATGTATAAAAATAAAGATAACCCAAGCCTGATCAGAGCAGTCTGTGATGCCTGGTAGAAACTCTGACTCTTTCTCATCTCTTTTCGCTGATGCCGTTATCCTCTGAGATACCCTGGTCCTATGGGAGGTGGACTCCCGCAATATCTCAAAGTGTGTTCTAAAACCTTCTATGAGACTAGCAATAGAGGGAATAACTAGAGAAGCTATAGTATACTTACTTCTACCATATATTTGAACATTTGATTTTAGCCAATCCATTCATTCAAGTAACTTTATTCCTTCAATTAGAAGGTGGGCTCTTTGAAAGCATGTCTTGCATATATTTATATTTTCCTCAATGTCTAGTTTATGGCTGTTGTTGTTGTTTAGTGGTGTTTAACTCTACATGAGATTATATGAGGTTTTTTTTTTTTAAGCAAAGATACAGGAGTGGTTTGTGATTTCTTTCTCCAGAGGCTTAAGGCAAACAGAAGTTGACTTGGCTAGAGTCACATAGCTAGTGAGTGTCTGAGGCCCTATTTGATTTCAGACCTTCTTCATTCCATTTCCAGTATTCTAATAATAAGCCTCGGGGAAGAAGTAAAATAGTATTTGTGTATCTACTTTACATATGAGAATGTAAAAGATAATGTTCTATATCTATGTTACCTGCACATGAATATCCTCTCTCATAGGAGGAGCTGAATATAATTCTCAGGGTGTCTTTCATAAGCTCTTGCTGGATCATGCCTTGATTCCAGGAAGTCCAGAAAACAGTATCTGACTCATTTTGCTTCCAAAAAAGGGCCTTTGGCTCTCTTGAAAGCACCAAGTCTACTTAGACATTAAATTAAAAAAAAAAAAAAAGGTTTCAGTTTCCCAACAAAAATATGGCAAAACCTTGTTCTTGAACCCAAAATTAAGAAAATATTCCAATTTCCTATAGGAAGTATGGAAAGGATTTGTACATGAGCTCATAAAAGATCAGTAAAGTTTTCCTACCTTCCACAGAGATTATAGTGACAAAATGTGCTGAGTTTGGAGTTATAGGGCCTAGACCAGATTCTCATCTCTGTCCCTTACTATACATATGACCTTGGGCAAGTCAATAACTTTTCTTGGCCTCAGTTTCCCTCTCATATGTAAAATGATGGGGTAGAATCTGATGGTCTCTAGGATTCCTTCTATTTCTAAATCCATGATTCTTTAAAAAAAATTTATAATGCAAAACATACTTCCATATCGGTCAATGTTGAAAAACCAAAGCCCTAAAATACACTGCTGTGAAAGATAGTGTGCTTTGATCTACATGCACCTGACTCCAACAGTTCTGGAGGTGGATAGCATTCCCCATCATAAATCTTTCAGGAATATCCCAGATCATTGCATTGCTGAGAGTAGCCAAGTTTCCAAAGTTGATCATCATAAAATATTGCTATTGCTATGTACAATGTTCTCCTAGTTCTGCTTATTTCAAACTGCATTTGTTCATGCAGATCTTTCCAAGCTTTTTCTGAAATCATCCTGTTTGTCATTTCTTATAGCACGGTAGTATTCCATTACCTACATGTACCACAATTTGTTCAGCCATTCCCCAACTGATGGGCATCCCCTCAATTTCCAAGCCTTTGCCACTACAAAAAGATCTGTTATATATAGTTTTGTGCAAGTAGGTCCTTTCCCCTTTTTTTATTATCTCTTTGGGATATAGACCCACTAGTAGTATTACAGGAACAAAGGTTATGCACAGTTTTATAGCTCTTTGGTCATAGTACCAAATTGTCCTCCACAATGGTTGGAGCAGTTCATAGCTCCACCAGCAATGCATTAGTGTTCCAATTTTGCCATATCCTCTCCAACATTTATCACTTTCCTTTACTATCATATTGGCCAATCTGATATTTGTGAAGTGGTACCTCAGTGTTGTTTTTAATTTACATTTTTTAAATCAGACTGAGTTAGAACATTTTTTCATATGATTATTGATGGCTTTGATTTCTTCCTCTGAAAATTGCTTATTCATATCCTTTGACCATTTGTCAGTTGAGAAATGACTTGTATTTTTATAAATTTCACTTAGTACTCTATAAATTTGAGAAATTAGTTCTTATCAGAGATTTGTTATAATTTTTCCCCACTTTGTTGTTACCCTTCTAATCTTGGTTACATTAGTTTTGTTTGTACTAAATCCATGATTCTATGAACTCTCTGATCATATAAAGTACCCAGTTTTCCTAGGTGATGGTGGGGTTGGTTGAGATTGATGGGTGTGACTTATGATATAAGCAAAGGGCGACATGACGGGCTCCATCACGGCTCTCTATCTTGTTGCTCTTGGACTCTGGCTTCTCTAATCTCCTCGGTTCTGGGGATTCTTCTTTCCTCTTTGAGGCCCCATGGCTCTGCTGATACTTAAATGTCCTTGGCTATTGAAAGTTGCCTCCCTGTGACATCTGTATAGACACAGTGGCCTTCGGCCCTGTCTCTCTCCAGGTATATATGCAACTCTGTGGCTCCATCTGGTGTTGGTTATTTTCTTTCAGAGGCTACACAGGTCTCTCTCTCTCTCCAGGTCCACACTGATTGCATCTTTCCCTCCATCTACTTTTGACTCATTGCCTCCAGGTTTTGTTCAGATGCAGTGCTGATCTCTTTTCATATCTACTTGTTGGGCTGGTGTATCTACTATAGCTTTTGGAATCCTTCTTATATAACAATGGCTCCTTTTTCATGCATATGCCTGGGTCCTCTTGGTGCATACTCCCAACATGTATACCCTATAGTGCCAAGGATAGAATTAGGCATGTGATAAATACATTCAAATTAAAACGAATGAGCAAAATATTTGACAATGTGGCTTTGATACTGTAAGTAAGAAAGGTTGAAAGCCAAATAGCTTTTATCTTAAGAGCCAGGCCCTTTGTGACTGAAATTTCTTGAGGCTATTTGCTAGATCATTCCTTGGATGATTCCATACCATTCAATCAGCTCAATATAGGCCACAATGATCTTATCAGCTTGCTTCTTTGCACCACAGTGATTCACTGGGAAGTAGGTAATGAAGTTCCATTGGTCTCATCTCTTCCATATGTGCGTTCCCTAAGATTCTACCCCCTCTGCCTGCAACTAGGCATATACATACTTCATTTGAGAATAATTTAAATATGTTATTTATTCAATTCAAGTACTTGTTCAATATTTGTTCAGCTGTCTGTATGCCCATTATACCTTTCCTCTTCAGGTTTCTGGGTCATTATTCCAGATTAAAAACTCTAGAGAGCAGGGTTCATGTTTATTCACTCTCCTTATTACAACATCAAACATAAACAATCCCAGGTGGATTCTTAATAAGTACTTTTTTATGCTGATGACATTCTAATGGGATGCAACTCCTTGGTAAAGCCTGAGATTAGTGCAATGAATAAGAGAATCAAACAATTATATCAACCACCAAGTTAAGCATTTAAGTGCTATTTCATCTCTAGTTGGCACTGTATGCCAGGTTCTCTGTTATTGCTAGGGATTCAAAGACAAAAATGAAACTGTCTTCATCCTCAGGGAGCTTGTAGTCTCTGTCTCTCTTTCTGACTCTGTCTCTCTCTCTCTGCTCTCTGTCATATGTAAATACACACATACACATGAAGACATATTATGTAGATAGATTAAATACAAACATATAGTACTTATACACACATATATCCACATGTTCATATAAGTATACAATCAACATGTGTTTGTTATGACCACCTCATGGAGTTATTAGGGCAAAAGTATTTTGTTATCATCAATCAATGAGCAATTTATTAAGTAGCTTACAAAGATAAAAGTGAAACTGTTCCTGCCTACATGGAGATTACATTCTAATGGGTGTGTGTGTATGGAATGTGTGGAAACAGAAATATGCGAACATACTTATAAGAATTTATAAAAAATGAAGACAGCATAGTTTTTTTTTTGAGAAAGTGCACTAGAACTAGAGCAAGCATCAGGGACCAGTTTTTTGTAGAAAATGTCGATTAAGTTATGTTCTGAAGGAAACCAGGGACTCTGAGACATGGCAATTAGTTGGGAGAATATTCCAGTAATGGGAGTTAGTCAGTACAAAGGCATAGAGACTGGAAATGAAATGGCAAGTAGGCTATTATGGCTAAATAGAAGCATGAGAAGATGGGGATAAAGTATAAGAAGACTAAGAAGTTGTAAAGAGATTTAAATGTCAAACAGAGGAGTTTGCCTAGAGGCAACTTGGAACCAGAGTTTATCCTATAGTGACATCAGACTTGTCCTTTAGGAAAACCATTGAGGCAGGTACATCAAACAAGACTAAGTCACAATAATCCAGGTAAGAAGTGATTAGGGTCTGAACTAGAGAGATAACTGTGTTAAAGGGAAGGAAGCGAAGGGAACAAACATCTATTAAGGGCCTACTCTACGTCAGGAATTGTGCTAAATGCTTTACAAATATTATCTCATTTGATTTTCACAACCACCCTGTGAAGTGTTATTATTATCCTCATTTTATAGTTGAGGAAACTGGGGCAGAAGTTAAATGTCTTGCTCAAGGTTATGCAGCTAATACATGTCTGAGCTCAGAATAAAGCACAAGGTTAAGTGTGTTATCCACTGAACTGCTTAGCTATGTGAGTAAAGAGGAGGGGCAAATGTAAGAGATATTGTGAAGCTAGAAATGTCACAAGTTGACAATTGGATATATGAGGAAAGTAAGAGTGAGGAGTAGAGCAAATCACAGATTGTGAACTTGGGTAATGTTATATTCAAACTCTGAGTTTCACCTTGATTGACAAGGGAGACAGTTGGAAGACATCAGAATGTTCCCAGATGCCGTGAGGACAGGAGCAAAGGCAGTTGGCCTGAGGATATAAATACCCTAACAGTCATCTGGGAGGGGTCTTTGGTCCTGGAGGCTCAGGTTTTAGGTCTTGGAGCTTTGATCATTATTATAAAATAAATTAGGGACTCTTCTTGGTACCGCTACGCTCCTATTGGTTTGGGAAGCTGTGGCTTTTGTATTCCCCTAGGTAGCTGGTGCAGGGACACCCATTCAGTTACCTTAGTTTGATGGTATAAGTCCCTTTCTAAACATAATAGTGCCCAGGTAGGACCCTTATGGGTTTGTGGATGGGTAACCCTTTCAGGTCCCACCTGGGGTTGGATTGGTTATTAATATTGGGCTCTATTAGCCTTGGATAATGTTTTCATCTGACTGCGTTACTCCCTCCCCAAGGGCTGTGATTTAATGACCACTCAGGAAGGTACTTAAATAAACTTTATCTATAGATGTTGAATAGGGAAAGGAATAATCAGGAACAGATTGGGGATAGGAGACCCTGTCACTATAGCTATGATAAATAATCCCTCAGGACTGTAGGCAGTTGTTTCAGTAGGTTGAAGCTAGTGGTTTAAAACTGTGCCAGTTTTTTGTAGCTAATTTTCATAACTTGGAGATTTCTACAGAAAAGGCAGACCCAAATAATGATATTAAAATCGATAGGCCTTTATTTCATAATTGGACTGGCCAATGAGAATTAAGTCCTGAGAATGTGCAGTTCATGAGCCTGCTTCTGGGAGTGCCTGATGAATGGAATGGAAGAGCTCTGATCTCCACTTCAGAGCAATGGAAGGTATTCTATGTCTGTTTCTGGTACTTTAACCTCATGGGAAAGAAATGTTTTTCTGATTGGATGATGAGTCAGAACTGAATTTGCACTCAAAAGTTATTAACTCTCAAAATTCAAATAGGGAGGCAAATAGGGATGGATGTGGAGAGAAAACTAGTGCCAGTAGCTAATCTGTCCACCTGGGTCAACATGAAGTTATGAACACTTGGCCCTACTGTTTCTGTCTATTGGAAATGGAATTAATTGGACTGCTAAATTATGAACTTCAAAAGGCAAAGAGTAAGCTGCCAGATATACAGTGATAGGAATCCATGCCAATTGTAGATGGCTAGGTTGGTGAATGTTAAAGTCTAGTAATTTGTTTAATGCAGCCTGGCAGGGGATAGAAGGCAGTCAGGGAAAAGTGATCCACTGGCTATTCACCATTCAGAAATGAACTTGATTGGAGTGAATTTTTTGTTGTAATTACTTTAAGTTTGAATCTGTTCTCCTGAGATACCAAGAGGAGAAAGAAATATATTTCCATTCATACTATAGCTTCTCCATTAATAGACTTTTGTTAAGCTAGTTAATATTAATTGGTTAAGAGATGCTGAGACACTAAACACTAGCAATTAGGGAAAGCATCCTGGAATGGGGGTTTGAACCCATGGCAAATAGAAACATAGTCTGAAACTCCTCATTGGTTCTTCCAAAGCTCTTAGGGAGAGAGCCAACCTCATTGTAGGGATCCCTCACTGGGGAGCTCATCAGTGTATGAGTTGAGATATGGATCTGTAGAACTTATAGGGCAGTGATGGTGAACCTATGGCATGGATGCCAAAGGTGGACCAAAGAGCACTCTGTGTGGGCCCTTGGCCACTCCTCCTAACTAGAGTTTGTTACTAGAAAGGCAGAGGGACTAAGACTGAGCTGCTCTCCTCCCCTTTCCACCATGCCTGAGGACATTTTTTCCACATTTCCCCGCCCTTCTGCCCAGCAGCTCAATAGGAGCACACAGGGGATAAGGTGGGTGGCTCAAGGCAGCAGAGCTGGAGGAGAGCAGAGCATTCAGACCATGCCCCTCCCTAACTCTAAACTTGCTGAGGATATTCCTCACTTCACCCTCCCCTCCATCCAGCAGCCCAATGGGAGTGTTTTCTTCCTCCTCTGTGTGGGGTAAGGGAGGGAGTGGGGCATGCTGGGCATTCAGTAGTGACAGGGCATTGTGCTCTGTCAGTGGTGTAGGGTGGGGTTGGGGCCCAGCACTCTATCTCAAAGGTTCGCCATCACTGTTATAGGTTATATAGTATTTTTCTAACTTCTAAGAGAAGGCAGTTAGTTTGAAAGATCCATGGTGGGGTCGGGGGCAGCTGGGTAGCTCAGTGGATTGAGAGTCAGGCCTAGAGATGGCAGGTCCTAGTTTCAAAGCCGGTCTCAGACATTTCCCAGCTGTGTGACCCTGGGCAAGTCACTTGACCCCCATTGCCCACCCTTACCACTCTTCCACCTATGAGCCAATACACAGAAGTTAAGGTTTAAAAAAAAAAAAGAAAGAAAGATCCATGGTGGGGATGACAGGGGAAGAGAGAGTTTAAAGATATATTGAGTCATAGTTACCTTAGAGACAATGATATAAGTGGAATCTAGTAATCTGTTACTTAGCTATTGAGGGAATCTGAGAGGGAAAGAAGTGGTGACTTTGTGAGATAGAGGCTCTTTCCACTTATTATGTTCGGAACACTCAGGTTATTCCACACCCAAAGGCATCTCAGGGTTGTGGAAGAACCAGATGTTTTTTATAGGGAAGTTGAGGTCTCACTCACATGAGACTGATCAGTTTTCTACCTCTATTGACACAGGTACCAATTATCTAGGAATCTTCCTAGGAATTTTTTAATGAGGAAGATTCTGGATATGAGAGAAAAAGCTAGAAATTTTCTAGAAAAGAATATTCCATAGGAGGGATACACTTTCCTGAAAATAGGATAAGCAAGAGTAGTGGTAAAGAGGGCTGGTCTAATACAGAGACAGTCTTATCTTAAGAAAGAACAGATGACTTTAAGTTAGAATTGGTGGTATTAGGTATTGATTTAAGTTTGTAATAAAAAACCCTGTATTTTTGGAGCACTTGAATTTTGGACCAACTCATGAATCCTCATAGATTCTAATTCATTATTTACAGGTCTAGAGAATTTGAAGACTAAAAAAGAGCGTTTGCCAATCACCTCACTACCATTGCCTCACCTTCAGTTTTGGTGCAAGCTTTGTTAAACTAGGAAGAACAAAAGAATTTTTAAGAGTATTGGACCATCCATAGATGTGTCCTGGCTCCAATTTCTCATACTTAAATATAAAGTAATGGTGACAAAATAGTGTTTTATGGTCTTTAAGAATCATCATGATGAGTGGGGCACTAACTGAATAAAGTAATATCTCCAAAACCTGATTCATCTGTATTTCAGACTTCTTGCCAGGTTTTCACAGCTACCTTAGCAGTTTCAGGGCACACAGAATCTCAGCTATATATCACCCTGGCTTGATTTCCCAATATTTCTGTTGCTTTCTTCATCTCCTTATTTTCCTACTGCAGCAGAAATAATATGTTGGACTTTGAGGGGGGTTATCATTATTATTGTCATCAGTGCAAATGTCCTATTTTGTATAATTATCATATGTTCTGTGACATTGGACCCCTTCAAGCTCCAGCTATTTCAGAAGAGAAATATGAATCTATCTTCCATTTTGAATGTGTAATATTTTCCAAACTGAACTGTAATCTCCTTGGGAGTATGGCCAGTATCTTATTTAACTTCCTATCTCCCATTGTGCTTTACATAGCAAAGTAGATATTCAATAAAGATTTGTTTGAATGAATTTTGTATCTGACAGTGCTTTGGATTATAGTTTGCACCTATGTCAGAGTACATTTTAGGAGTGTTCTGAAGCTAGTTCATACTGACTTTTGAGAATCCATACTTAAATTTTCAGTGTGAGCGTTTATACTTTGGATATTGGCAAATGTCACAAGTCAATGTTTTACTGTTTTGTTGATTATATAGACAAGAAAAAGATGGAGAAAATGTTAAATGTAGGTTAAGCTTAAATGAAGTTTATTAGGCATCCTTTGTTTGTTGTTAAAGATTTACTAGCACACGCTTGCTTGTTATATATACCCCCTGTAACAAAACTTTGAAGTAGATAGGATGATTTTATTTTAGCCAATGCAATACTGAAGGCCATATAAAGGAGAACACTTCCTTTATCCTTGAGTAGTAGAGCAGCCATCGTAGGAGTATTCGTTTTCATTTCTGTAATTGATTTATTAATTACATATATTAGGGAGAAAAAAGACTTTCTAAGACTTTCCAAGCTTGATCTCATATTAGATACTGGTATAGAGGCAAGTAGGTTGGATAGAGGGCTGGGCCCAGAGTCAGGAGGACCTGAATTCAAATCTAGTCTCTGATACTTACTAGCCATGTGACCCTGGACAAGTCACTTAACTTCTATTTACTTTAATTCACTGGAGAAGGATATATCTTTGCTAATACATGTCTGGTGAGAACTAGATGGCTTCTGAGATCCATTCCAAATCTTGTTATTCTGTGAGTCTGTCAACATTTGTCTAGCAAAAGCCTATCTGTTAACATAATACTACTAGTTAGGTACTAACATTTTGTAGAGTGACAGCACTGGTGTGCTGTTGTCTATAGGGTCGTGAAGAGTTAGACGTGACTAAACGACTAAAACACAACATATATAGCAGAACTCAAGTGAAATGTAGAAGGACAAAATAAATCTCTGGGAAATTCTGTTTCCCAAATAATACCCCAAATCCAAATCTGACAGGTGGCTTCTACTCAACTACCAACACGTCAATAGTTTTTTGGTAGTATTTTGTCAACAGATAGACTTTTCCTAGCAAATGTTCACAGAATCACAGAATAATAAGATTTGGAAAGAACTTGGAAGCCATCTAGTCCTCACCATACATGAATAAGAATATTAATAAATGATATTATAACCTATGGTTGAAGACATTCAGTAAGGAAATTTACAATTTTCAAAGACAGCCATTTTTGGGTTGTTCTAATTTGAAGGAAGATTTTTTTGTTACACCAAGTTTAAAATTCCCCTTTTGCAACTTCCACTAAGTATTCTTGATGTCATTCTTTAGGGTCAAACAGAATGTGTTTCATTCTTCTTTCACAGGATAATTCTTTAAATGCCTGAAGATAGTTATCATATACCTTCCTATGATTTCTCTTTATCTAGGATTTTCTCATTCCTTTAAATAATCTTTATGTAGCATTATCTTGAGGTTCTCCAATATACTGATTGGCTTCCTCTGGATACTCTACAGGTTATCATTAGCTTTCCTAAAATGTGATGCAGAAATAATACTACAGGTATTATCAATCTGAAAAAGGTACAGTACAGTGGGATTATTACTTCCCTAATAGTGGAAATTATCTCTGTTAATATAGTGTAAAATCATATTAAAATTTTGATTGTCTTATTATACTGTTGACTAATATTGAATTTATAATTTACTAATGTCTACATAACTTATAAATACTTTTTTGTTGTTCTTGGGTTTCTTCACAAGCTTCAAGTCATTCTGAGCATTAGCATCATTGCTTGTTAGTTGAAAAAAAATTTTTTTAAACTTGAGCATTCCAAGTAGACTATGTTTGGCTTTCTCCCCTATTTTTCATAACTTTTAAGATGGAAGGATCTACCCGTACCCAAAGTTCTCACGATCTTCTCTCTAGCTACTAATTCCTGATTGTTGGTGAGAATTAGGTCTAAAATAAGACTTTCCCTTATTGGTTCCTCCACGTTTTGATATATGAAATTACCCTTATTGCAAGTCAAGTAATTATTAGGTATGCTGAACAGAAAGAGAAAGAACTCCAAAAGATTTCTGTAAAAGTGAGTTGATCCTTGAAAGTTCAAGACATAATTGCAGAAAAAGAGCAATAATGAAATCTCATGCTTAGTAAAAAAATTCAGCAAGGTTACCTAGGAATTCTAGGAGGCAGAGATGGGATGGTAGAATGTTCTAAGAAATATAGTATTGTGTATGAGTAGTAGCACATTTGCAGGTGTAATTGGAGAGTAGAGAACAAATTGGAGGGGATAATAGATGAAATAGAGTATTATGCCATGAAGGTGCTATTAGTATATATTTGGGTCCTTCCATTTGTAAGGACTCATTGAGGAGATTCTCCAACAGGCATTCTCTTTCATGAATTCTCTAGTATTTTTTTTTTATTTTAAACCCTTAACTTCTGTGTATTGACTTATAGGTGGAAGAGTGGTAAGGGTAGGCAATGGGGGTCAAGTGACTTGCCCAGGGTCACACAGGTGGGAATTGTCTGAGGCCAGATTTGAACCTAGGACCTCCCATCTCTAGGCCTGGCTCTCAATCCACTGAGCTACCCAGCTGCCCCCATCTCTAGTATTTAAAAGGACCAGTTGTTGGAAAAAATAGCATCTTTGGTTTCAGACTATAAAATGGAAAGTCAGTTTTCTTACGTGTTTCCTTTACAAGTTATAATTCAGATTTTTCTGAGAAAACTTCACCATTCAGAATATGGAAGCTAACAAGAGCAATATGGATATTATATTCCTACAGTACTGGTGCCCAGAAATTTACATAGATCATTTTCCATGAGATTCACCCATGTTCATATTTTTTTTTCTTTTGAGGTGACTTAGATTGCTTGCCTTATGGTGACATGAGAGCAGACAGCTTATCTGAGCATCTTATGGATTTTAGGTTCCTAATATAACATGCCTGATAGTTTAGAAGACCAAAGTAATCAAGTTTATATACTTAGTCTGTTTTTGTGAGTCCTAATTCTCTTTGAGGCCTTTCTGAGTTTATTTTCCCTTTAGGCTAATTTGCTTCTCTTGGTGAGGCAAGGATTCAGATTTCCATTTGGTTTGTTTTATGTGTTGCAAGGGTACGTTGGGGGAATTATCAGATGCCCTCTGTGTTGCAAGAATGAAGAAAATTTTTACCCAGGATAGTTCAGTTTCCCTCAGGAAATCAGAGGGGTTAGTTTACAGTAAACTCCCAATCTCTCATTCCTATTGGGAACTCTATAGGTATCAGATGTTCCTTCTGAGAAGGGAGGCTTAACTTTCTTTTATCACTTTTCTTTATTGTCTTTTTGTTAGAGCAGGCCTTTGTAAGCATCACTACAAGCAATGACTTTGAGAATTTTGTAAAATGAGTCTGCTTGTTAAACTTGTATGATTATGAATTTAAAGTGAATGTAAGATCTAGGCATACCATCAATGCTAGGCCTGCATACTTGTGGTAAAATGTAAATTTACAGATTTAATTTCTCGATTATTTGTGAACTATGCCAAAAGGGCTTTGCTAAAATTACCATGGTTGATTTGTTGAATTCTGCAAATGTTTAGCAGAGAAAAATTTAAAGAGCTTATTCAAGCACAGGACCAAATCATTAAAAAGGGGCTGGAAACAAAGTATTTAAAAATGAAAACACTGCTAGATGATGCAGGGATTTGGGGAGGCAGAGGTGTGAAAGAAGAATGTTCTGGGGATGGGACAGCCAGTGGAGGTGTGGGAAGACAATAAGAGAATAGATAAAAATCTGAGATTCCTCTTTTGACCCCTTTTGTGATCCTTGTGATTTCTTGTTGAAAAGTATTGTGGCCTTATTGAAAAGCTTTAAGTTCCTAGCTAACCAGCAGTTAAAAAGGTTAACACTGTTCCCCTTTGCCAGGAATGCAGCTGCCTGGTATAGCGAAGGCCAAAACCTTAGCAGGGGCAATTCAACCCTGAGAAAAATATTCTCTGACTTGGCTTTCTGATAAGAACCCAGTCAAAATTTAGCCTTGGCCTTGTTCTATTCTGAAGTCAAATGAGATTTTCTGTGTTTTGATATGACATAATTTGTAACTTCTGCATATCTGCGAAGTTTTGGGGGGGTTCTTTTGTGTGAAATGAGTCTTGAAATATATATAATAAACTCCATGCTCCTGGAGACAGAGCTGGAAGCATGAGCTAAAAGACAACTTCTGTGTCCTGTTATTTCTTTATCAACTAAACTGTCCTTATCATGGAGGGCCTGGTATATAGGAGGTAGGGAGTCAAAAGTAAGGGTGGGGAATCAATCACCCACTTTTTCAGGTCAGAATATACCTTTATCTTTAAATTTTCATTTATTTATTTATAGAATTTATTTAGTTTGCTTCTTTAAGGGCTTCAATAAGATCAAATTATTTGTATTCCTGTATGGAGAAATGTTATGTGTAATTCTCAAAAAATGTATTCACTGTTATAGTAATTAGAAAAATTATCCATAGGGAGAGGTTGGAGTGCTAAATGGATGGGCAAACTTTTTAAAGAGGGGGCCAAAGGAAAGGAAATGCTCATCTGTCAGTCTGTTTCTAAGGCAAATCTTTCAAAATTTCATATTGTATCCTACTCATTGTATTTGTCAGATTAGGAATAATGTCCAGTGGCCTGATAGAACATTTCAGGGGGCTGCATCTGGCCCACAGGCCATAGTTTGCCCATCACTGGTCTAAGATGATACAGAAAAAATGGGGAGGAATAGAAGATGGCACCAAGAGAAACTTGAAGGAATAAGAAAATAGGAAGATCTATACCACACAACGATGGCATGGGAAGGGGAGAGGATGAATACTATTATAAGAAGGAGAGGAAGAGAACGTTAATAGGAAATACTTAAACCTTACTCTCAGCGGAATTAATCCTGAGAGGGAAGAGTAGCTATATCAATTGGGATAACGAATTCTATCTAACCCTACGGAGAAAGTCAGAAGGGATCAACCAAGGGAGGCAGTGGGGTGGGGAGTACAAAAAGGGAGGGGAAAAGAGGGGGGGAAGGAATTTCTTAGGCCTTAAAAAATAATAAAAGGGGAACAAAAAGGGAGGGGGTGGAAAGGGAAGTAAACTAAGGGAGGAGGTAAGGGGGACTAATTTAAAATAAATAACTGGTTTAAAAGGAAATAGCACAAGAAGAAGCAGCAGAACTAGGAGAGGATATGAAAAATTTGGGGAATACACAGCTGGTAATTATAACTCTGAATGTGAATGGGATGAACTCTCCCATAAAATAGAAGCAAATAGCAGAGCGGATTAGAAACCAAAATCCTACGATATTTTGTCTACAAGAAACACACATTAGGCATACATAGAGTAAAAATAAAAGGCTAGAGCAAAATCTATTGGACTTCAACTGAGAAAAAGAAGGCAAGAGTTGCAGTCATGATTTCTGACAAAGCCAAAGTAAAAATAGATCTGATTAAAAGAGATAGGGAAGGTAATTAAATCCTGATAAAAGGCAATATAGACAATGAGGAGATAACAGTACTCAACATCTATGCACCAAATTGTATAGCATCCAAATTTCTAAAGGAGAAATAGGCAGAGCTCAAGGAAGAAATAGATAGTAAAACTTTATTAGTGGGAGACCTAAATCTTCCTCTATCGGATCTAGATAAATCAAACAAAAAAATAAGAAAGAGATAACAGAGGTGAATGAATCCTAGAAAAATTAGACTTAATAGATATGTAGAGAAAAATAAATAGGGACAAAAAGAAATACACCTTCTTCTCAGCTGCACATGGCATATTCACAAAGATTGACCATGTATTAGGGTATAGAAACATGGCAAACAAATGCAAAAGAGCAGAAATAATAAATGTAATGTTTTCAGATCATAATGTAATAAAAATAATAATTAGTAAGGGCACATGGACAGGCAAATCAAAAACTAATTGGAAATTAAATAATATGATTCTCTAAGATCAGTTAGTTAAAGAACAAATCATAGAAACAATTAATAATTTCATTGAAGAGAATGACAATGATAAGACATCCTACCAAAATCTGTGGGATGCAGCCAAGGCAGTACTCAGGGGTAAATTTATATCCTTGCGCATATATTAACAAACTAGGGAGGGCAAAGATCAATGAACTGGGCATGCAGATCAAAAAACTAGAAAGAGAACAAACTAAAAATCCCCAGTTAAAAACTAAATTAGAGATTATAAAAATTAAAGGAGAAATCAATAAAATTGAAAGTAAAAGAACTTTTGAATTAATAAATAAAACTAGAAACTGGTACTTTGAAAAAACAAATAAAATTGACAAAGTATTGGTCAATCTAACTGAAAAAAGGAAAGAAGAAAACCAAATTATCAGTATCAAAGATGAAAAGGGAGACCTCACCTCTAATGAAGAGGAAATCAAGGCAATCATTAAAAACTATTTTGCCCAATTATATGGCAATAAATATAGCAATCTAGGTGATATGGATGACTATTTAGAAAAAGTATAAATTGTCTAGATTAACAGTAGAAGAAATAGAATACGTAAATAATCCCATATCAGAAAAAGAAATAGAATCAAAGAAAAAATCCTCAGGACCAGATGGATATCACAAATGAATTCTATCAAAGAATAACTAGTCCCAATACTATACAAATTATTTGACGTAATAAGCAAAGAAGGAGTTTTAACAAATTCCTTTTATGACACAAATATGGTACTGATCCTAAAGCCAGGTAGAACAAAAACAGAGAAAGAAAACTACAGACCAATCTCCTTAATGAACATAGACGCAAAAATCTTAAGCAGAATACTAGCAAAAAGACTCCAGCAAGTGATTACAAGGGTTATTCATTATGATCAGGTGGAACTTATACCAGAAATGTAAGGATGGTTCAATATTAGGAAAACCTTTCACATAATTGACATGATTATCTCAATAGATGTTGAAAAAGCCTTTGACAAAATACAACACCCATTCCTACTGACAACTCTAGAAAGTATAGGAATAGAAGGGCCTTTCCTAAAAATAATAAATAGTATATATTTAAAACCATCAACAAACATCATCTGCAATAGGAATAAATTAGAAGCATTCCCAATAAGATCAGGAGTGAAACAAGGATGCCCATTGTCACCTCTATTATTTAACATTGTACTAGAAACACTAGTTGTAACAATTAGAGAAGAAAAAGAAATTGAAGGTATTAAAATAGGCAATGAGGAGACCAAACTCTCACTCTTTGCAGATGATATGATGGTCTGCTTAAAAAATTCTAGAGAATCAACTAAAAAATTGTGGAAATAATCAACAACTTTAGCAAAGGTTGCAGGATACAAAATAAATGCACATAAATCATCAGCATTTCTATATATTTCCAACACATTACAACAGCAAGAGTTAGAGAGAGAAATTCCATTTAAAATCACCCTAGACAATATGAAATATTTAGGAATCTATCTGCCAAGACAAACATAGGAATTATACAAACACAACTATGAAACCCTTTCCACACAATTAAAACTAGATCTAAACAATTGGAAAAACATTGACTGCTAATAAAAATGACCATTCAACCCAAATTAATTTACTTATTTAGTTCCATACCTATCAAACTACCAAAAAAGTTTTTTACTGAATTAGAGAAAACTATAACAAAGTTCATTTGGAAGAACAAAAGAATAAGAATATCAAGGGAAATAATGAAAAAAAATATGAAGGAAGGTGGCCTAGCAGTACCAGATCATAAACTGTACTATAAAGCAGTAGTCATCAAAACAATATGGTACTGGAGAAGAGACAGAAGGGAGGATCAGTGGAATAGACTTGGGGTAAGCAACCTCAGCAAGACAGTCTATGATAAACCCAAATAACCCAGCTTTTGGGACAAAACCCCTCTATTTGACAAAAACTTCTGGGAAAACTGGAAAACAATATGGGAGATATTGGGTCTAGATCAACATCTCACATCCTATACCCAGATAAATTCAGAATGGGTGAATGACTTGAATATAAAGGAAGAAACTATAAGTAAATTAGGTGAACAGAGAATAGTATACTTGTCAGATTTCTGGGAAAGGAAAGATTTTAAAACCAAGCAAAAGTTAGAAAAAATTACAAAATGTAAAATAAATAATTTTGATTACATTAAACTAAAAAGGTTTTGTACAAACAAAACTATTGCTGCCAAAATTAGAAGGGAAGCACCAAATTGGGAAAAAATCTTTATAACAAAAAACTCGGACAAAGGTCTAATTAATTACTCAATTACATAAGGAGCTAAATCAATTGTACAAAAAAAAATCAAGGCATTCCCCAATTGATAGAGGCAAGGGACATGAATTGGCAATTTTCAGATGAAGAAATCAAAACTATCAACAAACACATGTAAAAGTGTTCTAAATCTCTTATAATTAGAGAAATGCAAATCAAAACAACTCTGAGGTACCACCTCACACCTAGCAGATTAGCTAACATGATAACAAAGAAAAGTGGTGAATGTTGGATGGGATGTGGCAAAATTGGGACATTAATGCATTGCAGGTAGAGTTGTGAATTGATCCAACCATTCTGGATGGCAATTTGGACTATGCCAAAGGGACTTTAAAAGACTATCTGCCTTTTGATCCATCCATAGCACTGCTTGGTTTATATCCCAAAGAGATAATAAGGAAAAAGACTTGTACAAAAATATTTATAGTCATGCTCTTTGTGGTGGCAAAAAATTGGAAAATGAGGGAATGTCCTTCGATTGAGGAATGGCTAAACAAATTGTGGTATCTGCTGGAGATGGAATACTATTGTGCTCAAAGGAATAATGAAATGGAGGAATTCCATGTGAACTAGAATACCTCCAGGAATTGATGCAGAGTGAAAGGAGCAAATCCAGAAGAACATTGTACACAGAGACAGATGCACTGTGGTACAATCGAACATAATGGACTTCTCTACTAGCAGCAATGCAAGGATCCAGAGCAAGGCTGAGGGATTTATGAGAAAGAAAACTAGCCACACTCAGAGGAAGAACTGTGAGAGTAGAAACACAGAAGAAAAACAACTGCTTGAACACATGGCCTGATGGGAATGTTATTGAGGATGTAGACACTAAATGATAGCTCTAGTTATCTTAATGGTACATGTAAAGCCCAGTGGAATTGTATGTTGGCTGGGGGGGGGTGGATGATGGAGGGGGTGGAGGGGCTTGGGGTAGAGAGAAAGAACATGAAACATGTAACTATGGGAAAATATTCAAAATAAAAATTTAAATAAAAAAGAATTTATTTAGAATATTTTTCCATGGTTCCACGATTCATGATTTTTCCCATCCTCCCTCCCCACTCCCAGAGCTGAGAAGCAATTCCACTGGGTTATACATGCATCAATGTTCAAAACCTATTTCACTGTTATTCATATTTGCAGTAGAATGAACTTTTAATATCAAAAGCCCAATCATATCCTCATCGAACCATGTGATCAAGCAAATGTTTTTCTTCTGTGTTTCTGCTCCCACAGTTCTTTCTCTTGTTGCAGATAGAGTTCTTTTTCATAAGATCCTCTAGATTGTCCTTGATCATTGCATTGCTTAGTAGAAAAGTCTATTACATTCTATTGTACCACAGTGTATCAGTCTCTGTGTACAATGTTTTCCTGGTTCTGTTTTTTTTTTGTTCTGCATCAATTCCCAGAGGTCTTTCCAGTTTACAAGGAATTTCTCCAGATCATTATTTCTTTCAGCACAATAATATTCCATCACCATCAGATACCATAATTTGTTCAGTCATTCTCCAATTGATTGACACCTCCTAATTTTCCAATTTTTTGCCACCACAAAGAGCACAGCTATAAATATTTTTGTACATGTGTATTTCCTTATAATCTCTTTGGGGTACAAACCCAGCAGTGGTATGGCTGGAGGCAAGAATATATCTTAATTGAATCAATGAGAAACATGAATTAGGTGTGAGAAATGCCAACTTTGTTCAATAAATCAAAGGCATTTCAATTAGGTAGAATAGCAAGTTTGTTTGGAATGGTTAAGGAAACTTAATCATGTCTTGTGAGTTTGGTATAAAAACAGAAAGCTAGCTTGCATGAGCATTATTGTTTGTTAGTGAAGATAATATTCTAGTTTCTGAAAGAGGGAGGAGGGAAAAAGGGGATGAGCCTTAGCTTCCTTCTATCCACCTTTGAATAGACAATGACCTTGTGAACTTTGGGGATACAGAGAATTTCAACTTTTTCATGAGCATTCTAGCAATGTCTCCAGGATGGTAGTGACTAGAAGAAGAATCTGTATAAGGAATTAGGATAAGCTAGACACACTAAGAAAAAGTAGCTTCAAAAGTCTTTAAGGAAACCAGGAAGAATGTTATAGCATCTTTAATGGAACTTCATGAGTGCTGTACAAGACAGAGGTGAAAGAGAAAGGAATTCTAGTAAGCAGAAATAGTGATATAACCCTTTGCCACATTGATTTGCTAGGCTTGACCCCACTTTCCCATGGACTCTGTTTGTACCTTTGGGCAATTGTCTTACAGACTTTTGGGGACCAGGTTTTATATCGAGTGTATTTACTGTTCCACCTTAGCAAATACCTATTTCTAAAAAGCTGTATAGCTGACTAATTGATATAAACTGATAACCACTGAGATGGGAGTAGAATATACTAGTGAGGGCTCCTGAGATATGGCATTACAAGACCACTCCTTCCCAGAAATCTCTCCAGAGTTGAAGTAGACAGTGGTCTTCTAGGAACCAAATATGCCAGTATGAATGGAAGTTTGAGGAATATAACTCCTGAACCTGTGCTACACATATGTGAGAAGTAGCAGCTGGGATAGAGTGACTAGATCATAGAGTTCAAGTTGAGGGGAGTAGAGCAAAGGGGCTACTATATCTGGATAATTGAAGTCTCCCATTATTAAGCTCCTATGCAAGATTTTTAATCTATTTTCCTCTCATTTTTATTTCTTTTTTTTGTAGTCTATAATATATGTTGAAGAAAAATAGTGTTTTTGACTTTATCTTCTTACATACATCTAGTCTCCTAATTTACCTGCTTTCATTTGGGAGCAAAAGATACTCACAAAGAAAACAAAACAGTGCTTATGATTATGAAGTCCAGGAAATAAAAAATTAAAAAAATTAAAAATTAAAAAAAATCTTAGCAGTACAGGTGGTATTGTCATCACTCATTAACTGAAGGGAAGAGATGAAAAGAAGAAAGACAGATTGAATAAATGGACAGGTGGCTAATGATATGGTATCTGAGCATGGGCTTTATTTTCTCTATCATAACTTGAAATATGGATATTGGTCAGGAGCAGAGTGCACCTGATTAAGAATAGTAAAATATATTTATTTGGAGTAAAGTCTTGAACACTTGATTAAGATGATTGAAGAGAGATAAATCTGTCCACATTTATTTGCTAAGCACTATAGAGCATTGTAAGTACAACACTGGAAGATCATAAATGATTTAGGACTGGTAAATTTCCAAGACATAATAACCAAGAACAGATCCAGTAATAATGGCATTTATACCTCTATACATCACTGCATTTGAGGAAGCATAGTGGAGAACATCCAAGAACGTATTAACAGAGGAAGAAACAGTATCTATATTGTTGTACTATCCAAAATTTTAGATGGACTGAAAGAAGAAATACTGTACTTGAGGAGTTTAGGGAAAACAAGTTAAAAAAAACCTGATGTAGAGGAATGATACAGTAGTGATAAGGGTCCCTTCATTTATTTGAACTTACTTTCTGTAGTTCCCTCTTTGCCAAAAGTGAAGTTGCTAATAAATTTTTGAGAGTTATAATTTCATGCTTCAAAATGCAGAAGTAACAAGGATAACTGTTGCAAAGCAGGGATAAAGGGAAACTTTAGGGGAAGTTACATTCTTACCCATCTTTGAATCTGAGAAGAGATAAAAACCAGGTTTGACACTGGCACATTCAATTTTGGCAGAACAGATTTCAAAGGAGTCAGGGAAAGGATAAGAAGAATCTCAGATTAAAGTGAATAAGAGAAGTTAACCAAGAAGGATAGAAATTATGAAGACATAATTAAGAATTATTCTAATAAGAAAGGGAGAAGATATGTTAAGAGACCTTTGCAGATATAAAAGGAAACCCTGCACTCAGATTTCAAAAGATGAAAGTAAGGGCAGGTATCAGAATATAGCTATAGAGTTTAAGAAGTTTGAAACTTTGGTTTATGGTTAATAGAAGAGGAAAGAGGTACTCATTCCCTCCTCTGGTTTTCATCCTTAGAATATAGGTATTACTAGCCTGGTTCAGATACTCCCTTTCTCCTCCCACCACCTACTACTCTTCCATTGTAGACTTCAGTGTGCCTTTGCATGTCTATGTGTGTGTTTATGTGAGTAGGAAACAATGAAATATGATTCTATAGCCAAACCTCCTACTAGTAATGATGATTGATAAGCTTTTGCCCAAGGATAAAAGCTCCAGACCTAACCTCACTTTTAGACAATTATTAAAATACATAAATAATATCCTGTCTCATATACTTCCTAACTTCTCAATCAATATAAAACTTTATTTTTGCCTGTATAATGTAATGGGAAAAGGATAGAGATAGGATAAGATTTAAGAGAAGTGGAAGCCTATCTTTAAAGCACATACTAGGAACTCAAAGGAAAGGATTTTAGCAGGCAGAAGGCAGAGGAGGAACAGTTTGGAAGTGACAGCTGAGTAAGTCAGTGACTTCTTGGAGGAGGTAGATCTCTTCCTGTCCAGATGGGTAGAGGACAGATGACTTGTTGGAGCTTAGCTACCTCAACCTGACTGTGGAGAAGAAGAAACCCCTAAATCATTTTTGGAGGTACTCTGTTTGACTGGGAATAACTAGAAAAGGATCTGATCATACATGCTGTGCTTTCGAGAGGCTTTTATCTAAAAATCCTGTCAGATCAGCTCTGAGGTTTTAACTCAGGGGCCAGAACTCCTGGGGTGGACTTAGCTGTTTCAGAGCAATCCTAAAGGGTTTTGGAGACAGCTTTTGAACTAAATCAAACTTACTCCTGAGGGTCATAGATAGGTAGTTTAGTCAGCTTTTGGGGAACGCCTAGATAGAGCTAGGGAGCTGGTAAGTTAGTGGGAAGACTCAAAGGCTCCCTCTTGTGAGGGACATAGAGAGTTTTTTGGTAAATAGCTATATCCCTTAGAGTTAGGGACCCCTTGTTCTGATCCTTAGTTTGTATCCCCTTTTATAATAAAAGAGATGCTGATTTTATATATTGTCTCCAAGGCATTTGTGCAACTGGCC